>NW_006408524.1:39524467-39542016 GCF_000296735.1 Chrysochloris asiatica | reverse complement strand
TATATATATATACACACACACACAGTGAAACCTGTGAGAGTCAGAACTTGATTGGACTAATTTGTTCTGGGTCTTGAAAAATTTCTGTTCTGAAAGGCACACACACATACAAAGCATCTTTTCATAAAGTTCAGGCTTCCTTCTAGCCATAGTAGGCATATAATGAATTAATTATGTTTGCATTTGGAAGTCATGACACTAACTACATACTTTCTGCCTTTATGTATATCTGTCTATGTGTGTATATTGATGGGGGGGGGGGTGGCGATGAGCTACAATTTTACACTAAGTACCAAATAACTAGTTTTCTTTTTTGAACTACTTGCTTTCTAGGAATTCAGCTTGATGTGCAAAACTTAGGTTAATACTTGTTGTTAAGTGCTGTCAAGTCGTTTCGGACTCATAGTGACCCTGTATAGGGTTTCTGAGGTGCAGCTAGTGGTTTGAACCACTGACCTTGCCAGTTGCAGTCCAGTGCTTATCCTACAGTTGCAGTCCAGTGCTTATCCTACAGCAGGACTGCAATACTTGTTGTTGTTGTTGTTAAGTGTCATTGAGTCAATTCCGAACCATAGCGACCCTGTATAGGGTTTCCTAGGAGCAGCTGGTGAGCTGGAACCACCGATCTGTGGTTCAAAGCGACTTTTCTGTCCAGCACATTAACCCATAGTGCCACACTCCAAGTTAATACTTAGTGGACTCAAAATAAAGTGTAGTCTCATTAGAAAATGTAAAGTGGCACAGTTCTGTTTTATTTTGTTTTGTTCTATTATTAGGAAAACTGTAGAGAAAATGTGGGAAAGCATATCTAACTTGAAAATGACACAGTTGGCTCATGAGGAAACCCCTTTCAAATCAATTCTGCTTGTAACGATTTGGTTGATTATTTCCTCTCTAATTCAGCACCTGTTTGGGACCGAGTTAAATGATGGAGCCACTTGCTTCTATAACATTTTTAATTTCTTTTGATTTAGTTTGGCTTTCTCACATCTTAAATAAAATCATTCAGTCAGGAAATCATGTGTATTTACTATCTACTGATATGTGCTTTTACTTTAACTGATGTCTCTAATAATGATACCTTACATACACAGTCTGTTTCTTCTAAGTGGTTTATATAAAAAAGTAACTTCTGCTTATCTTGTTTGTTGAAGAAGCAGTAACACCTTTTCTTTAATTAGGGAAAAATTAGACTTTATAATCTAAAGTGAAAGAAGATAATTAGTCTTAATATCAGAGATGGTTACGTCCACATATTTACACATTTTTTTTTTTTTTAACCACAGATAGGAGTTAAATCCTCAGTTAATTCCCAGTTCACTACTAAGAAAATCTGAGTAAAGTTTCTCTACAGTGTAAATTCATTAATTTTACTCACTGAAAATAACTAAAATGTTTTTCCATGCTTCTTTCACACTTCTTTCCAAATAATATTTTGTCTAGCCCAATTCTGTTCCAAAATCTATTATAAGCAATGAGGGTTGCCTGAACTCTTAAGCATGCTCTGCCCAGAACTATATGCATATCTCTGGGTGATGCAAATGGCTAAGTACTGGACTGCTACTGAGTGGCTCAAACCCCTCCAGAAGTGTCTCGGAAGGAAGACCTGGCAATCTGCTTCCTTGAAAATGTTACAGAAGAGTTCTATTCTGCACATACGGAGTCACTGTGAGTCAAAATCAACCCAACAGCAACTAACAACTATAAACAACTAACTATATAATATGTACGTTCATTTTCTGTGTTTCTAAGATAATCTTTATTTCTAAATTTTCATAATTGAGTGTACATTCTCAACTTATAAATTTTCTTTTTATCACAAATAGGAGTTTAATCCTCAGTTAATTCCTAATTCACTTTTATAAAAAATTGAATCCACTGGTGAATAGTTCTCCTGTTTCCCACATTCTCAACTCTCTGTGATCATGGCAGCTCGTGTAATGTATGGCCTCAGACAAGCAGGCCCAGATGTTTCACAGCACAGACACGAGACTCCCTATACTTTGCTCTTCCTTGAATTGGCTCTTTATTAATGCCAAGATGACTACTTCATCCCCACTTTCCTCCTAAAACATTAAAAATATCCAATCCACTCTTGTGTTTATCAGCTACCTGACTTACAATTCTGGCATTCAGACCTGGGATTCTAACAGCCCAAATCTTAAGAGAGGGTTTAAAAGTTAATCATTGTATGTCATTAATTGCCACTGTCTGATTCCATTCAGTTTCATACTTTTCTCCTGGAAAATCTAGCTTTGTTCCTGGCATGATCACCACCCTTTCCCAGAAAAATGTTCTCCTCCCTATTCCTCAAGAGGCCTGGAAGAATCTCCCTAGTTGACCTTACATTTTTGACTATGCTTTAATTGTTTGCCTTCATGATTCCAAAATCCTATTTGATTTTTATTATTTTCTTACTTCATGCCTATTATTATATTGTGTTTACAGGATACTCCTGGATTACAGATGAGTTCCCATCCAAATTCTGTCTTTAATAGGTATACTTGATACCTAGCATCAGTTAGGCAAATGTTTCTCTTAGTATAGAATGTGTCTTTCTGTGCACAAAAAACAATAAGGAAACATTCCATATACACTAAAACATCTTTAACATAATTATACAATAATAATAATTATGTTTGAAACACATTGCAAACTAGTGCCCTTTTTTTATTATTATAAACCATTGTAAGTACCTTGAATTTTTAATACAATAGGCTTCATAAGGGATGGTTCATAAATTGCACATTTGTAACCTGAGGACTGCTTGTAACTCATTTTATAATACCTGGTTTTACATCTCTGGTTGTGCCTTTATGCTGATAACTGTCCAAATCTGAGACCTTTCCAATCTGTTTATCTTTTTAAAGATGTGCTTTGTCCTCATCAAAATTATGAATGTATTTCACTTTGAGGAATGGTTGAACAAAGCAAGCATTTATCTAAAAAGTCCTTTAGTAAAATAATATCCTATCCATTTTTCTTTCTGATAGGCTTTAACTTTTGTGTTTGGATTTGTGTGATATTGGAATTCTCATAATCTCTCCATCCTTGATGCTTCTTTCATTAACTGAAGAGTAAAGACATTTGCCTTTGTGTCAAGCTACACTGTCCTGTAGGTCTTTCTGGAGGATGGAAATGTCCTCTATTTTCACTGTCCATAAATACAATAGCCACTAACTAGAACGGCTATTGTTGTTAAGTGTCATCATGTCGGTTCTGTTCAATGTAACCCTATGTACAATAGAATGAAAACACTGTTCAATCCTGAACCATCCTCACAATTGCTGCTATGCTTGAGTCCAATACACCTATTGAGCATTTGGATAGTTGAGAGATTTTATTTTAAATTTTATTTGCTTTTAGCTAATTTACATTTAAATAGTCATATGTAGTGGTTTTCATGTTTTAGCAGAGGCTCCTGTTAATAACGCAGATATACAAATGACTAATTCAAGTAGGGATGTGATGGTTTATTGAGCAATTATGTAGAACTGTATAGAAAAGAACAAAGTTTAGAATATAGGGTCTCTATTTCTCAGAACATTCCTAATGAAACACAAGAATATTCTGACTCAGTAGTTCCCAGTCCTGGCTATACATTAGAATCACTGGGGAGATTTTTATAAATAGCAATCTCCAGATAAAATGATAAAATATTTGAGCGTCCTGGTGTAGCACTGTAGGATATGCACTGGACTGCTAACTGAAACACTGAACTACTAATTGCAAGATCTACAGTTCAAACCCAATAGCTGCTCCTTGGGAACCCTATGCAGGGTCATTATGGGTTGAAATCAACTCTCGACAGCACTTAACAACAGCTCCTGAGATTTGCTTCAAAGTAATTAGGACTAGGTGAGGGAAGAGTGGAATAGATGTGAGTAAAGTTATGCTAGTCATGAGTTGATGAATATTTAACACTATGGGTAGATGGCTTCATTATTCTCTTTATTCTTTTTTAGTGTCATGATTTTTCTAATATAAAAATAATTAAACTCATGAGTGGTATCTAAAGTTCAACTATTGGTCACTAAATATGTGGAAGAAATAAGAGTGATGAAAACGGAAGATGCTTGGAATCCACTAGTACAATACATCAATAGAGCAGTTAAAAATCAGTCCCTGTGACTCCGAGATCAGAAGAACTAGACAGTGCCTGGCTACCACTACCAATTTCTCTGAAAGGGATCACATTAGAATGTCCCAGATAGAATGGTAGAAAATGTGGAACAAAGCTAAAAATTAGCGTGCACACACACACAGAAAGATCAGGCTTTCTGGTCAGAAAGAGACTGGAGGAAACTGCGACTATGAACCTCAGCCACCCTAAATGTCTGGAACAGAAGTCACCCTCATAGTGGCAAATAGGTATATAGTGGGGACAATAACACTAGTAAGGTATGCTCACCATGGAATGGTCAATCATTCAAGATCAAAAGGGCAACATTTACCTAAGAATAAAGTTGAGAAGGGATGGAAAGACAGGTGGAATGGAAACCAAAGGAAGTAGTAGGATGGAAGGGACTGCAATCATTGAGGTGAAACAAAGTGTATGATCTGCCTCATGTAAAACTGATGATGTTCTCTGTGCACCTTTACTCATTTCACAATAAAAAGCTAAACAAGTGTTTTGTTTTGTTTTTTGTTTGTTTTTTTAATGTCCTGGTGTGGCAATGAAGGATCAGCATTGGACTGTGAACCACAAGATCTACAGTTCAAACCCATTGGCAGCTTCTCAGAAATCCTACACAGGGTCGCTATGGGTCGGAACTCACTGGATGGCATTTAGCAAGAACAACAGCTCCATTGTAGATGAACTTAAATCATGCCTCCATGAAAGCATCACATTTTAATTTTTTTTCAGTGCCTAGATTATTCCTATGTAAAGCCAGTGTGGACAATTTGTATTCTTAGGGGTCCTTAGTAATCTCACAATGATGTTAATGAAAAGAGTCAAACACATGGAGAATTTGACCATTATCTTCACTTATAAATTGGAGGAACTGTTGAGATAAAATCAGTATCAAAACAGAGCCACAATATAACATCAAAATGTATTGATTGATTCAAACTCACTTACAAAATAAATGCCAAGTCGTTTGTATAAGAAGGTTTATTGCAACTCTCCTTTTATTAGTTTATATGACTAAGCTCAGAACTATAAGTGAAATGATTTTTGTCAACTTACTTACTCACACACTCATATTATTATTATTTCTTTACTCTTAGTCAGGCCACCTCATAGACGGTAGCTTCAAAAGTTCATGGAAAAATGGAATTAAAAAATCATGAAATTTTCCCATGAAGTTTTGAAGCCAACCCCCTCTTTGTAGTCACAGATGATGTGTATCTTAGAATCTCATTTTGTAATCATGTGGCAATCTTTGAATATGCTTAAGCAGACACACTCAGAGCAAAAGATATAGACAAAAGCATTATGGATTGAATTAGCACAGTTGTATCAAGGTTTTCGCAAGAGAGTTTTCCTTTTTTTTTTTAATTTGAAAATGATCTGTTTCTCTTTTTATAAATCACCAACTACTCATGGCAGTATCCAACATCACAATGCAGATGGATTAAAATTCCTTACTTTTCCAAGTTGCTGTTTATTTCAAGTTTTATTTGATTTTCAGCTTTTTTAGACTTTAGCATTTTAAACACTATGATGATTTGACAATACATCATGAGCAAAAGTTCAACAATGTATAGCACAAATTTTCATAGAATGTAAAATCTCATGTGTCATCTAAAAATAAATGAAAGGGGCATTTCCGTACATTACTTAACATGATATTGAGTTTAACCACTGTCAAATTATTGGGAAAACTAGACACCTTACGTTGTAAAATATAGATGCTTTTTGCTGGTTTTTGGTAGTTTTATATTTGTTTTTGTATGGATTAATCCAAAAATGATAAATATATTCCATGTAATTAAGTGTATTTCACTGTAGAGGCATCCATAACTATCAATTAGACACAAACAAGGATAATTAAACTTAAACTGGATATTCAACCCATCTGCAAATTGCTTAAGCAACTTCTGAGTGTTTCTTATTACAGAAGTTTGAAACCCAAATCCTCAGAAAACCTGTAATGAAGTCGATTTCCAATGCCACAAGTAGGATTTACTAAGCACTTCTGTGCACCTGACTTTATGCTGTTGTTGAGTGCCATGGAGTCAATTCTGACTCATAGCAATCCTGCACAGGGTTTGCAAGGAGCAACTGGTAGCTTGAACCAATGACCTGGTGGTTTACAGACCAGTGATTATTCTACAGCTCCATTCAAGAAGTCTAATTTTATTCTAGACACTATATAAAAAGAAAGAGAAGTCTCCTTTCCTTTGATAATGGACATACTTCAGATCCTAGTGACATGCGAACAAGAAGACAATAAAGAGAAGTGTAAGAATATTATTATGCAGTTTATAATTATCAATGTGACAAAGAAAAGGTAATAATTAGTTAAGATTGATCTGAGAAGGTGTTATCAGCTAGATTTTGATGAAAATAATACATATTGTATTGAAAAAAAGGCATAATAGTTTGTGGAACCAAAATAAAAATAAATTGGGTAGGCAAGATAAGACTAAACACGCACATACAAGTACATTTTAAACTGCTGAAATTTGGGTTGCATCAATATCAGTTTTCTGGAAGTGATTTTATACTATCATTATGCAAGATATTGCCATTAGAGGGAAACAAGATCTCTTTGCATTTTTTCTTACAACTACATGTAAATCTACAGTTCTGCAAAATAAAACTATTTTTTAAATGGGATAGGGATAAGCAATTCTATTGAGTAAAGACTGATTAAAACAAGCAAAACCAGTATCAATAACTGACCCAACTGATGGAAAAAGGAAGAAAAAGAAAAGCCTTTAATGGGTTGTGTTGAGGCATTGTAGATTAAAGTCCATTGCTAAATATTGGTAAGTTCTTATCACAGGAAATTAGATATTAAATAACATACAGTAAAGCACTGGGGTTCTTGACAAAATGAGAGATGAAGAAAACCTTGTAGAAAACTTCTTAGATGCAGCTCTGCCTATACAGGTTTACATACCCACGTTAGGAAAAGTCAGACCACTGCTCTAACACAGAATATGCATCAGTGAACTTAGTTATTTCAACAATCACTGTCAAATTCTCCCATGATGAAAAACTGACTTTTAGCAGTTTTGCTTTAAATGACTCATATTTCTATTTTGATGCTTGTTTTATAATAAATGCTGTAAGTGAAAAGATGTCATAAAAGAAAATTTAATTATCAGAAAGCTAATATTAAAATAAATTACTATATTTTATTTTTAGATAGCCTTTTCTTCTCTAATGTGCTATAATTAAAAACATTTCTTTCTATTCTTTGCTATTACAAATTCTTCAGTGATTTTGTCACAATTAAACTGCCAAAAATATGTACTTCCACATAAAATAAGAATAGTGAATCAAGTCTTTCTTGAATAATGCTGAGGATTTTTTAGTCTTTTTAGGGACAAAATGAGCATTCTATTGTGCAGTTTGTGATCATTAAAGTTGAGAATATGTGTAAAGCAATTTCAACATTGGGAAATGTACAGTGTATTGATTATTTTCTATTATGAAATCATGCATGCCTACATAAGTAAAATTTGTCTTTCCTGAATCTGTAAACTTAGTTCTCATGTAAGAATGATATTGTCACATTTCCCCATAAAAGCTTGTATTTAAGTAATTATAATTTTAAAAAATGAAAAGAAAAGAACAGTGCTCTAATCGCTTAGCATTTAACATTACATTTAAAAAGAAGTTAATGAAAAGATTACTTTGCCAGATAGCACTTCTTTAAATACAGACACACACACACACACACACACAAGCATGTTCTGTGGTAGAAGTCTAGCTTATCCATATGGGAATTTTTGTTGCTGTTGTTAGGTACCATCAAGTTGGTTCTCATAGTGGCCCTATGCACACCAGAATGAAACACTACCCAGACCTGCCATCCTCATAATTGTTCTGTTTGAGCCCATTGCTTCTACCATTGTGTCAATCCATCTCTCTGGAGTCTTTCTCTTTTTCACTGATGCTCCATTTTACCAAGCATGATATCCTTCTTCAGGGACTGGTCCTTCCTGGTAGCATGTCCAAAGCTATATTATCTTCTTAGCTTCATTCTAGCTACATTTCTTTCAAGGCAGATTTGTTTATTTGTCTGGCACTACTTTTAATATTCTTTGCCAACACCACAATTCAAATGTATTGATTTTTCTATTCAGGTGATAGACTCACGTTCAATTCCTGGCCGATACACATTTAATGTGGCCAATGTTGTACCCCTTCTCTGTTCATTACAGGCTTGGTATTGCTATGATGCTAACCAAGCTTTAGTGGAGCTTCCAGACTAAGATGTACTAAGAAGAAAGTTCTTGCAATCTACTTGTGAAAATATCAAACAATGAAAACCCTATGGAATGCAATTATCTGATCCCATTGTGCATGGGTTACCATGAGTTAGAAACCAATTAAATGACAGTTAACAACAACATATATCAGATAAAATAAATATTGATAAAAAAATTTTTGTTCCATGAAACAGTTAGTGCAAGTAAAAAAGTAGAACTTAATGAGTTTGAACCACTGAACTTGTGGTTTAAACTAATTTTACAATGCAGTGCTTTATCCCACAGCACCACAACAAGACTCTGGCAAGTAGAACAGTGAGTCAAAACACTACTAGATGATGTGTACAGAATTCTATTAATGAAGAATGAAAATAAGATAAAGATAATCAAAGGATAGTTACTTGAGAGTCTTAGAAGAAATAACGAAGTTAAAAGGAAGAGACATAAAAATAGGAATAGGAAAAAATATACAGAAGGACAGGGAAGGGAGTGAATCTGTATTGTTCTTTGTAGGAAGAAGCAGCCTGACCAAGACCTGAACATGTCTAGTAGAAAATGAGAAATCATCCAATAATACCATTAATATGAAGTCATGTTGTGTATAAATTATAAATAATTAAACAAAAATGAAGTTTTTATTGTGCTTGTTAATGGAATTTTGTTTAAAGAGAGAAAAGTTAAATTTATTGGGAAACTCAATTGTCTTTTTGATGCACAATTTTGGATTTGTAATATGCATGAGAAGCCAGATTTAGAGAGTATGGAATTGTATGGTTCATTATAATGGGAAGGGACAGATGATCCTGATAAGACTGTGGGGGAGATGGAAGAGTACAGGAGGGGAGGGCAAACAAGGAGAGCAAGTCTGGTTAGCATAGACAAAATGACCAACCACTAATAACATTTGAGAAACTTCTATGTAAGAAAATCACCTGTCCCCACTACCCTTCCAAAAGGCATACGCAGGTAGATAACATATACACACTTGTAATGAGCAGAAATGACAAAATTATGTTTAAAAATTCTGGCATTGTGTGTCAATGTATGTACCACCTCCGTCTGGTGGCATTTCCAGAAGTGAATTTCACCCTCATTCACTCTTATGCAATAGCTTTTTTTTTTTTTTTAAGTTATTTTTGATCGTATTTTAAATAATTAAAATTGAAAGGATAGTCAAGAAGTCTTGCATAAGTTTGGTATTACCCTAGAGATACTGAACAACTAAGACTGCTCATTTGCTTTGGGACAGTTAGAAGCCAGACCTAAATTCGGTGAATTTCATTGTAGCAAATCTACATGCAGGTAAATCATGCCGCACAGCAGAGGCCTGTGCATAGGATGATTCTGCACTGGGGGGGTGAGGGCCATTGTTGCCCAAGTCTACCTGTGCCTCCTGGTGTTGGCCCCACTTAAAGTAGGGAAGTGGGTCTGTGCAGATGTAGGTGTAGGTGTGCATCGCTGTTGCCCTTCGGACTCCAAGGCAGCAAGTCAGACCCATCTCATCTGAGGGAGGAACAAGCAAGCACTCTGCTCCCGCAGCTCTCACACACACCCCACAGCATCTATGCCAGTGTAAGACTCAAATGGCCTGAGTGTAGAGGTGGGCCTGTCAGATGGCATGCCAACCTTGGCTGCCTGAATGCCTGTAGACCTGAGTGTCAAGAAGCACTTTATGTCTGTCTCCCGAACAGAAAAAGTGATTTCTTCCTGTATTGTAGAAAGTGGTTTGTAGATCAGATTAGGAATCCTACCTATCAGGAGAGAGACTGCTTTAGAAACTCCAGTGTAGGCAATAACAGCATGTCTTTAGACAGAAAAAAACCACATTGACATTGATGTTAGCAACATGTAAAACATATTGGTGTAGTGCACTGTTGAAAATAACGCACAGAGGATTGATTGTATGGTATGCAATATGATGTTGATGATGTGTGTTGTTAGTGTAAAAAATAAGGTACTTAATTTTTGAAAAATCAAGTTAGCTATTTAAAGATACATAAGGAGTCCTGGTGTGGTGCCGTAGGATAAACTCTCCACCTCAAAATTGGTCCTAACTGCAAGGTGGGTGGTTGAAACTCACCAGCCGCTCCTCAGAAACCCTATACAGAGTCACTATGAGTTGACAAAACAACTCAGTGACACTTATACATAATAATAACAACTTTTTATAACATAAAAACGAACTCAACAACAACATAATACATAATAACACAGAAATCATAATAATAATGTTATAATGCGTGTCACAAAGTCATGCTTGTGTATTATTATGAACCAATGTATGTACATCCTATTTTTAATATAAAAGGCTTCACAGGGGCTGGCTAATAACTATTGGTTGCATGTAAGCCAGATGTTTGTAACCTGGGAACTGCCTCATTTAATTTTAAAATGCTATAGGATATTGTGTGAGACGTTTAAAAATTTCAGGCATGTTGGTCATTGGTGACAAAAATCACAATATGAGAATATTAGAAAATTGAAGCTAAGAAAGTATACTGGTGTTTATATTCATAAAATAATGATGAAAAAATAAATGTAAAAAGTCAGATTCATGAATAAGTAGTTTTCACCCAAGTAAAGAAAGCACTTTGTGAAATTCCATTTTGTTCTCTCAAAAAGCAGTAGCCAACATTGTAAATGATACTGATTTTTTTTTTTTTTTTTTTATGATTGGGAAGCATTAAAAGCTTATGGTTTCAAAATATTTTATGAGGGAGATATTTCCTTTTATGGGCACTAGGCTGAAGTCAGTATATGGGAGTTCAGTTGCCACTATTTGGCTGAATGAACAGACATTACTTAACTTCTCTGGGCTCATTTCCTCATCTAGGGAGTACATTACATTCATTGAACTGGATAATGCCTTGTATAACTTCTAGTGTTTTGATCATTCTGATTCTAGTAAATATCTGTTTAAACTTTATACATTGCAACTCATTAAGAAAATTATGACAAATCAATCCTACACTGAAGTCCTCAGTTAACAACTGGTTCTCTGCAATTGTCCCTAATTTCACTGCTCTGTATTGTTGACCATTATAATATGTTATTCTGCTTCCTGTACCTCTCCCTAGTGCCACCCAGCACTCCCACTATCTCGCAAAGACAGAATCATTGTTCCTTTCAACTTCTTTTATTTTAAGAACTACTGTGAATTCGAAAGTGCTGAAAAGATTTCACTTTTGGCATTTGAGATTTTTATTAGAGTATTTCTTTTTTATGGTTTATTCAAGAGCAATGCCAACGGACATCATGTAAAATAATTTTAAATTTTCTGAAGTGTATTTCCGAATTCCACTCTGTGTAGTGGGAATAGGGATGCCACAAAGCTAAATAGAGTGGACTTAGTCAATCACCCAGGACTTGCAACTGATGCAAACTCTATTTTTTTTTTCTATTTTCTTAACCTAAGAAACAACTTTCAAGAATTTATCAAATGTAAATAAGTTAATATACAATAAAGCAAAAGAGTAAATAAATTCTTTTTTTTTTTGTAAAAACTAATAATAATGGCCCAAAGAAAAGCAACTATTTTATGCATTTTATACAAGGTCAGCATTATAAATTTACCAGTCACTCTTCAGGAGAAAGATGAGACTTTCTGTTCCCCTAAAGATTTACTGCCTTGGAAATCCTATACATGGTTGTTATGAGTTGGAACCAACTCAATGGCACACCACCACCACCAAGGGTCTCCTAATAGAATGACTAGAAATAACAAAGAGTTATAACACATAAATTATTTCTGCAATCAACTTTATAACCCATCAGAAAAAAAAATGTCATGCTCGAACCTTCTAGTTGTGGGGTTTTGTTGCTAGGTACCATCGAGTAGGTACCAACTCATAGCGACCCTATGCACAGCAGAACAAATAACTGCCCAATCCTGGGCCAACCTCACTACTGTTGCCACGCTTGAGTCCATCAATGCTGCCATTTTCCCAATCCATCTCACTGGGGGTTTTCCTCTTTTTCTCTGACCCTCCACCTTACCAAACATGATATCCTTCTGCAGCGACTGGTCCCTTCTGACAATATGTCCAAAGTATGAGAGACGAAGTTTGGCCATCTTGGCCTCCAAGGAGCACTCTGGCTGCATTTCTTCCAAAACGAATCTTTTGGTTCTTTTGGCAGCCCGATGGCACTTTCAATATTCTTCTCCAACACCATAACTCAAAAGAATCAATTCTTCTATGGTCTTCTATGTCCAGCTTTTGCATGCATATTAGATTACTGAAAATACCATGGCTTGGGTCAGGCGTACCTTAGTCCTCAAACTGACATCTTTGCTCTTCAACATTTTAAAAAGTTCTTGTGCAGCAGATTTGCCTAACACAATATATCATTTGATTTCTTGACTGCTGCTTCCGTGAATGTTGATAGTTGATCCAAGAAGAATGAAGTCCTTGACAACTTCAATCTTTTCTCCATTGATGAGAATGCTGTTTATTGGTCCAGTGGTGAGGATTTTTGTTTTCTTTACATTGAGATGTAATCCATACTGAAGGCTGTGCTCTGATCTTCATCAGTATATGTTTTAAGTCCTCTTCACTTTCAGCAAGCAAGATTGTATCATCTGTATATCGCAGGTTGTTAATGAGTCTTTCTCCAATCCTAATGCCACGTTTTTCTTCATATAACCCAGTTTCTTGAATTATTTGCTCAGCATACACATTGAATAAGTATGGTGAACTAATACACCCTTGTTACACACCTTTCTTAATTTTAAACCATTCTGTGTTCCCATGTTCTGTTTGAATAACTGCCTCTTGGTCCATGTACAGATTCCTCATGAGCACAATTAAGTGTTCTGGAATACTCATACTTCACATTGTTGTCCATAGCTTGTCATGATCCACACAATCGAAAACCTTTGCGTAGTCAATAAAGCACAGTAAACATTTTTCTGATATTCTTTGCTTTCAGCCAAGATCCATCAGACATCAGCAATGATATCCCTTGTTCCACGGCCTCTTCTGAATCTGGCTTGAACCTCTGGAAGTTCTCTGTCAATGTATGTTTGCAGCCGTTTCTGTACTACCTTTAGTAAAACTTTACTCGTATGGGATATCAAAGAGATTGTCCGATGATTTCCGCATTCCATTGGAGCACCTGTCTTTGGAATGTGCACAAATATGGATCTCTTCCAATCAGTAGGCCAGATAGTTGTCTTCCAAATTTCTTGGCAGAGATGAGTGAGTGCCTCCTTTGCCGCCTCACTTTCTTGAAAGATTTCAAGTTTCATTCCATCAATTCCTAGTTCCTTGTTCTTTACCAATTCCTTCAATGTACCTTGGACTTCCTCCTTCAGTATCATTGGCTCTTGATCATATAGTACCTCTTGAAATGGTTGAACATTAACCATTTCCTTTTGGTACAGTGACTTTCTGTATTCTTTCCACCTTCTCTTGATGCTTTCTGCATCATTCAATAATTTGCCCAGAGAATCTTTCAATAATGAAAGTCAAGGCTTGAATTTTTTCTTCAGTTCCCCCAGCTTGAGAAATGCTGAGCGTGTTCTTCCTTTTGGTTTTCTGATTCCAGATCTTTTGCACATTTTGTTGTAATAAATAAAGCCAAATATTAAAACCTGCTAGTTAGCATAACTGAAATTGAGACCTGGAATTTCATTGTCATATTTTAATCCCTTTTATTGTCATTTTTCCCCCATCTTGATTAAAGTGTCTCTGTCCACTACTCTTGAGAACAGGTTTTTGATAGAGAAATGGCAGAAAACAGAACTGAGAATCTCAAGGATAATGAAAGCAACTTGAGCCTTTTGGTTTTTATTTCAAGAAAATGTCATATGTTGTACTGTTCTAGGGTGCTAGCTCTTTTAAATCTTTAGCAATCTTCAAATGAATAAACATTTTTTATCACAATATTCGTAGCAAACTACAAACAGGTAAAACAAGACAAAAGCAGTTTTGAGATATCCTCATCAGCCACATAATTGCACTTGCATTGAATATAATTGCACACTTACATATAATGAAAATGCGTATTTACTCAGCCAGATATTCTTCTAAATACTTATGTATATTAACTCACTTTAACTTTTAGAAAACTAAGATAAAAAGGAGTTACCTTACATGTCAAAGGGACACAACTATGAGACAGAGCCATGGTTTAACCCCAGACATTGTGTTCCCCCAGACTATCCTTCACACACATCCTCTCTCTGTCCTACGTTCCTGTAGACTGACTTCTATGGACTTCATCCACTGAGTCTCCTGTATTCTGATTTCTAATTACAGTAAGCCAATGAGAGGCAACAGAAGGAAGCTGGAAGGCATGAAAGTGTGTTGTTGTTAAGTGCCATTGAGTCAGTTCCAACTCATAGAGACCTTGAGCAGGTTTCCAAGGAGTGGCTGGGGGGTTTGAACCATTGCCCTTGTAGTTAGTTGTCCAGTGCTTATCCTACAGTGCCACATCAGGTCTCTTCAAGACAGGTTGTTGTTGTTGTTGTTATGTGCTGTGGAGTCGGTTCCAACTCATAGAGAGTCTTTACAGGGTTTCCGAGGTTGTAAATCTTTACAGGAGCAGAAAGCCTCATCTTTCTCCCCTGGAACAGCTGGTAGTTTCGAACTGCTGACCTTGAGGTTTGCAGCATGATTTGTAACCACTATGCTACCAGAGCTCAGATTAGGTTACCAGATGATATTTTATATAACCTGTGACCTAAGCAGTAGCTTAAGATCACAACTTTGCAAAAAAGTTCCTGTTCTATGGCTCTCACTGGACTCTGGTAAAAGCTCCCTCCTCTTGACCTTTCAAGTCTAGAGGAGATGAGGTTTTCCAGATGTGGTCAGCTCCTGGGTGATTCACTACTCCTGTTGCTTTACCATCAAATAATTATCATCAGACTCTCATCAATTATTCCTTTGACTATGCAACTGTTTCCTTTTTTTAGAGTTTTTATTGTGAGTTAAATGATAGTTTACATAAGAGAACATGAGTTTTACACTCATCCTATCATATTTCGTTTCACTGCAATGATTACAATCCCCTCGATACATCATTAGTCAACAGTGTTTGTTTCTATTCCCTCTGTTGTTTTTTTGTTTTGTTTTTGATGCACACCAAAATATTCAGGGCTATATATTCACTTAAACAACCAAAGGGCACATTCTGCAAGCCTGCCCTCTGGCTGCCAGCATCTCTTCTCTTTCCATGAGTCTAGAGTCCTTTCTCTTTCCATGAGTCTAGAGTCCTCAGCTGCTCCCTCTCTCCATGTCCTCATCTCAGCCTCAATCTCTGGTATCACTGTTTCTCTATATATGGTCCCACATTCTGCTCACATTCTTCTCCCTTGATGGTCCTAGGGTCCTCTGTTCCTGGACAGTAGGATTAACTACTCCCCACTTTTTGTTCCCAAACTTCTACCATTACAGTTGTGATCATTGCAATTAGTGATAATAACAAATTACTCATTGAATTATAAGAATCTTAACCCCATCTCCTTTCACCAGACCCATCTAGACAAGATGAAAACTATTCAGTGGGGATTCGACCTTCCCCTGCGCACTCTGAAACTAAACTCCCTCTTGAAAACTTGTAAGCCAGCCACTGCATGCCTTTATAGCCCCCCATTTTAGGTAGCCAATGTTTAAGTTGCCCATCTCTATCAACCCTGTATACAGAGATGATGGGAATGATCCTTGTTGTGAAGATTCTTTCCGTCTGGTTGGTATTTTAAGCTACTATAGCCATAAGTTCAGGTCAAGTTCATCAAATTGTAGAGATTGACACTTGTTTCCTTTAACCCAAAACATGTTTTTTAACTTCATCTAGTTGAATTCTGATTTTCCAGCCATCAAAGATGGGTCAAATGGATGCTATCTTCAAGTTTGGGTATTCTGTGTGTCTCCCCTCACTTCATATCAGCTGAATGCTTCATTCTCAGGTCTAGCCCTCCATGGTGATATCCTTGTCCTTGGACCCAGGAGTCCCAGGTCTCACCATATTTCAGACCAAGCAGCCCTTCCTCTTCTCTCTCTCATCTCCAGGTCAACAGGAGTCTATGTAATGTGATTAAACTCAATCGACATCTTCATTGCTGCTTTTTCCCAACTTCCACTCACCAGTTGACCAACATGGTCATCAGCAAGCTTACATGCCTGCTTGTGTATTCCCTTTGAGTTTCAGTTTTGGAAGGGGATTTGTCCTGAAAGAACTTGATTGCTTGCCTTGATGGCTCCCTGGCAAACAACTTGCTTATTCTTGTGGCAGCCAATCAGATTGCCATTTTTGTTTTTTTTATTTTTCTTGCTGGCCTTTCTTTCAAGAAGTGTCTTCTGCTTCTCTAGCTGCTCGAGCCTGGTCTGTTTGTCTTTTCAAGTGGGAATGTCTCACCTCAGAAGGTTCTGGATGGGGATAAGATTTCCACCTAAGGTCTTATACACTATAAAGTCTCCATAAGAAGCTACTTTCACTGGGTAAGTTCTAGCACCCCTTTTAGGTATTCCAATCAGTTGTAGGCTGAAGATGAGTTTACAAACTTTCTATAATCATGTTTTCATTTATTCCTTTCTATCCCCCTCAAGTGTCTATTTTCCAATTGTAGGAAAAACCAATATTCATAAGAGAGTCAAGCATCTTAACATTATTTTTCCTCTTTTGCCCATTCCCCTTTGCCTCAATCCCTGTATTACAGAGCCTTGTTGTTCAAGGTTGAGAATACATCGCTATTTACCTCTGTCCCATTTAGCTGATGCAAACCTGTGTAAGTGTTCCACTATCTACCTTGTTCTTCCACCCCCCGCCCCCATCTTGTGTATTGCCCTCCCCAATACCTGAACTATGATGTGTCTAGCCCCTAGCCTGTGCTGTACCATCCCCTGATAACTATATATATACCCTTTTAGTGTGGGTATTTTTTCTTAAGTATTTACAATAATGGTCTTATGTAATATTTGTCATTTTGTGACTAATTTCAGTCAGCATCTGTTTCCTTTTTTGATATGGTGGTGGTGGTGGTGGTAGTAGTGTGCTGTGGAGTCAATTCTGACTTATAGTGACTCTGTATAGAGTTTCTGAGGTAGTAAATCTTTTCAGGAGCAGAAAGTCTCATCTTTCAACCGCTGGTAGTTTCAAACTGATGACCTTGAGGTTAGAAGCCGTACTCATAACTACTACGCTATCAGAGCTCCTTT
>NW_006408524.1:39520452-39524367 GCF_000296735.1 Chrysochloris asiatica | reverse complement strand
GGGGGGTATATAGTGATTAAGAAATAAGATGTATCCTTTGCGATTTATCACTTTCTGGGTTAATATGCAGTAGAACAATTTACACTGCCATCACTTTTTTTCCTCTTAACACTGAATACTCAAGAATAGATTTGATAAAGCTCCTAACTGGTAGGAAAAAAAGAATAATCCTGGAATGAAAAGTATCTGTAAGTTCCCTGAGTTCTAAAGGTAGACCATGTTGACATGTGGGCAACAACAGACTCGTGGATTTGGGTGCTTAAACTTTGCCTTCCTATCATGCCAGTCTATCTCAATAAGTTACACACTGAAACTGTCTAGTTGAATATATCCAGACCCACTTATATTTAAAATAGAGGGAAAATTCCAATATAGACATCCTGCATTTAGGAAGGTTTACATTTGTATAAAACCAGACCAAACCAATTGCTAATGAGTTAATTTTTACTCATAGTGATCCTATGTTGTTGTTGTTGTTCCCACCCATAGCGACCCTGTATAGGGTTTCGAAGGAGCAGCTGGTGAGCTTGAACCACCGACCTTGCAATTCAAATGACTTTACAGTCTTACACACTATCCCACAGTGCCATATAAGGACTCTTGTGATCCTGTAAACACTGTAAAACTGCCCCAGAGGGTTCCAACACAGGAGCAGACAATCACATGTTTATCACATGGTGCATCTGTTGGATTTGAGCAGTAGACCTTTTGGTTAGCAACTGAGAGCTTAACTATTGTGCACCAGATCTCCTTTGAATAGATAAAGTTAACATTTATACTGAGATCTTATTTTAGTTTTGAAAAATATCAAATGATAGTGATATCATTTCATTTCAATCTAGCCTGTTAATCCGGAAGCACTTTTTAGTTGTTGTTGCTGTTGTTGAATGCCACTGAGTTGGCGGTTCCAACTCATAGTGACCCCAGATAGGGTTTCTGAGGAGCTACTGGTGGGTTTGAGCCACCAACCTTGCAGTTACCAGTCTAGTACTTAGCCTACAGTGCACCATCACTTTTTAGATAGCTCTGAATGTGTGAAAAACATTTGCTAACTTATTGGTATCCTATAAATCCAACCTAAACTGGATTTAGTGCCTATTAAGAAATAAGTTTTCGTAGTTTAATTATGCTTCTGAACTTCATATTTTAGTTATGAAAATAAAATTATTTGTGGAATTTATCTTGCATTCATTGATTATTTGATAAGAGTCCCTGCCCATTTTAACTTACAAGAAGAGGGAGAAGACCAAACCTGAGTTTAGTTTTCTAGTTTTTCAGACAGCTAAGCATAATCATCCAAAAGTTTACTTGGCAGCCTAGACAGAGTGGAAGAAGCCGCCTCTACAGACACTGAATATATTTCACCACTGCATTTGCAAATAAATATCACTTTTCAAAAATAAATTTTTATTTGGGTGTCATTTCTGGCAAAGCTTTAAGGGTGTATTTTCAAAGAGTAAAATTCCAGGCCTTAAAAATCTATTGGCATCCACCAAACTGAGCTGGACCCTCCTCTCAGTTTCTACAAAGGCTGGGAAAGATGACTTCATCTTAATCATTTTCTTGCCCACACTCATGTAAGATAGCTGAGCAACATTTTTTTTTTCCCCTTGATATAGTAGTATAGAAATATCTTGAAGTGTGTGGAGAATAATGAGCTAGAGGAAGAGGAAAACAAACGAAAACAAAAACTGCAGGGGAGTTGGCAGGTTTGACTTTTATGACTCTTAGTGATTACCGGCTTCAGCCTCCTGGACTCTCCACACAGCTGTATTGCTTCAAGCTTAATATTTTATTTTGTAATTGGAACAGTTAAAATACTATAGTCCTCTATGTGGATGCTTTATTTCATATTTACTGTTTTTAAGAAATTCAATGTTGAGTTCAGTAATCAAATATACATATAAATATACTGACTTTAAAAATAATTATTTTATAGTGTGCATTAAATATCACTTCCACCCTGCTTTCTAGTTATTTGCATTACTCTTTCTACTAAAATCCAATAAAAACTAAAAACTATGAAAAATAAACACCTTGCATTCATAAGTTTAACCAAAATAGTCTATTCAAGACCCAAGAAACTTATCTGCCTACTAAATTCATGCTTTATTTGCAATAAAGGAAAACTTATAAAGACACAAGCATTAAGTCACTATTAGACACAAATATTTAGAATCATTTAATTTTTAGAAAATGTTAAATTACTTAAAATAGCAAAGCAATAATAAGATCATTAAGTTAAAACTCCAATTTATTTTTCAGATCTGTATAGTACAGGGTCACTAGAGTCATAACCGACTCCACGACACATAACAACAACAACAATATAGTGTAAGGACTCCTGTTGTGATACTGTAGGTCAAACACTGGTCTGTGAACCACAAGGTCAGCAGTTCAAATTCACCAGCTGCTGCTTGGAATCCCTGTACAGGGTCATATGAGTCAGAGCCAACTCAACAGAACTCAAAACAACAAGAACAATACATAGTATAAAGAAAGGAACAGTGACTTATTTAAAAAAATTGTTTCTTTCATTCCAATTCTTTCCAAAAAATGTATGAATGTAGTAGATTTGATATGATCTCTCTTATTCAAATTCACATGTGAGAGATGAAAAACGTAACATTAAATATTTTCATTACCCTATGAAAACAAGCATTCTTATAAATAGTACCCATTTATAGAGAGTAACATATAAAATTTTAAAAATTAATATTTTGAGGAAACAATATTGTAAATGAAAGTTTTATAGATAATGGGATTTGTTTTTATTATATACTTATCATGAAGATGAAGTCAAAAATTAATAATAGACATATTTAATCACATATGAGTATGTACAACAATCAAGTACATTTCTGTTGACTTAGTAATAAATATAAATATTTATTCTTAAATAGAAAAATAATAACTGAAATTTATACAAATGGATCAATAGATATAGAACTGATTGTTTTGTATCATGAAATATTAACCAACACTTTTTTTTTAAAGATACATATGCCATGAACTTTTATAATGGTAGTAAAACAGGGAAAGCATTGGAGAAAAGGGTGTCAAATTCAGATTTTTTACCCTCAGCATGTTGTTGTTAAGTGCCTTCTAGACAGTTCCTACCCATAGCGACTCTGTATAGGGTTTCTGAGGAACTGCTGGTGAGATTGAACCACCGACCTTGTAGTTCAAATGGCTTTGCAGTCTGGCGCATTAACCCACAGCGCCACACCAGGACTCCTTCCTCAGCATAAGTAATACAAATTTAAGGTTGGGGTCTAAATGACCATTACCATTTAAATTTTTCTACTTGAGACTGTAAATAATGCAGCAATGGCTTCTCCAATTGGATTTCGAAACACACTGATGGTTATAACTTAGGAGTAATGTAAAATTTTGTAACTACGAAGCTAACTTTTCTTTATACTATTGCTCCTACTGTGCTTGGGGATGTCAGTTCAACACAGGTATTGAAATATATAGTCATAGGATTATCACAACAAAAATAGACAAATATGTCAGTGCTTCATTACCTCTACAACCTTAAAAACATTTAATCGTTGATAAGTAAGCCATACTAGTAACTAAAATGCATCAGTGAAAATATGTTTAACAATAAAATGTGTCTTGCTGCTTAAATATATTAAATAGGACATATAGCATACCTATAGCATTTCCATTTCTAATTTCTAGATGTCAGTCTTGCTTTGTGTTTCTTTTCTCTCTTCTTCTTCTTCTTCTTTTTTAAAGTTTTAATTATTGGAATCAGCCGCTAAACCATAAGCCAGGAAACTTAATTTAATTGGCTACTCAAGAGTTAGTCTTTCTTTTATTATTACAATTAAGGGGGGAAATTAAATGTTACAGCTGATAGACTCACTTGATGTGCTAATGTATTTTTCTCCATGAAATGTTTTA
>NW_006408524.1:39503612-39520352 GCF_000296735.1 Chrysochloris asiatica | reverse complement strand
ATATATATTTGAGAAACAGAAAATTTTGAAAGAGTGATAAATCATCTAAAAGCATTGACTCAACAAAAAATAAATAATGTCTTTGTGTTTTTTTCTAATCTTTCTCCATCCCTAGCATTTGCTAATCGTATATGTTTGCAAATCTCATAGGAATGCTTAGAAAGGAAATATGCTTTGAAATTTTATAAATAATTACTAAAGTTAACACAGCCTAACTAAAAAAAATATTGCATTACATGTGTTTTTTTTCTCATTTGAAATAGAATTTTAAAAATCCCTCACACCATCTTTTTACATTTCAAGTTACTATTTAATATAGCAAATGAATAAAATTGTTCAGTCAAAGCTGCATTGCAGGTCAAGTTCATGTAATAGATTCTATGCGTAGATTTCTGACATCATTCAGTTGTTAGTTCATCCATAAATTGATATTTCTCAGGTCAGAAAAAAGAAGCACCACTTAATTCTTCCATTAAATATGGAATTCATCTCCTAAACATTTTGAGTATATGGGAAGAGATTGATCTTTCTTGCTATTTCATTTTTCTTTAAAAATAATTTCTTAGAATGTTTAAGTTCAGTGCTGTGATGAAGGGTCTATGTTTTCAAACACAGAGAAAGACTGAGATAATCACTATGATGTCTTCTCTTTTCTTTTTCTTTAGTGTATTAGTGGAAATCAGCTTATAGGGTGACAAGATAGTGGTTGTCTTTGGCAATTTTTGTAGACAGATCCATCATATTTAAATCTTCTGTGGTTGTTTCTTATTCTGAAAGAAAGTTTGAGTGGTGCCATGCCTAATAGTAAAAGATTCTCCTTTTAAAATGAACTACAAATGAAGAGATTCATGCAGAATTGTAATCTATTCCTATATTTATTTGCATTCTTGCTTCTATTTATTGCTGACTTTCACAGCAAAGCACCTTAATTCAAAAGCAAATGATTTAAGTATTTTACTCAGTAGGTCAATGGTACTGAGAATTTTTTTTTTTTAATATATGCTCCACCACCATTATAAAATGTTCATACCTAAAATTAATCTACCACTTCAAAAAAAAAAATGAAAATGGCAGTTTTAGTCTATTTAAGATATTTAATTTGCTCAATATTCTTCCACAATCTTCACCATTCAGTAAGCTATTTTAAATTAAACCACTCACACACAAAAAAAAATCACAATTTTTGCCTTTCAAGAAGCATGATGATTGAAATATATTTAAAAATTTACAATATAATATCAGAGTTATGGTTGGTAAAACACTATTTCACAGTTTAACCTCTAGCTGATAGCTGACTGATTAAGTGAAATATTTGCCTGCCATTCTGCCTGCCCAATTATATAAGCAGAAATAATTTGACAGCAAATGTTTGATACTTTAGTAGTTTTAAATAGTATAGTTGCAATTTTACAACAATCTAACAAAATTCAAATTCAAGTAAAATCCAACTCCCTTATCACTATTTCCCTTTATGGATATATATATATAAAATTTTGATAAAATACATACTGATATATATGTATATAATTATTTCAATAGAAATTTTTGCATGTTTATATTGCATATTGCTAAAGTTATATTGCTTAATTAATTTGTTATTTTAACTGAAAGTGGGCAGTTTAAATCTATTACCTACTGCATTACTTGGAGAACAATCAACTAAAATTGAAGCAAAGCAATTCACACTCTTTATAGACATACCCCCTCCCCCCAACACCTGCTTTGTATTGATGATTTTAAATATATTTATAAACTTTCGAGTTTTAGGAGTTACTTTGAAGACATAACAGATGTTGACTTTGCTAATAATGTTGGAAATCATAGTGATTCAAAGTCATAAAAATGATTAACACTTAAAAATGAATGGTTTGCTTTTCTGTTAAATGCAGCTATTTTCCATAGTCAATAAACTTTTCTAAACTCCTGAATTTCTTGAGTTTATACAATAGTGTGTTTGCCTAAGGAAAACACATATAAATGCAAAGTGGAGAATGTTGTGCTGCGTATTGTAGTTGTAGCATCATTAGTATGAACAAAATGGCATTTTCTTAAAAATTTGGTTGCTTGACAGTATTTTCTGGTGTTTAAATTGCTTTAGATTTTAGCAGTTATGAATACATCTATATACAGTCAGAATACTAAAACTCAAATTGAGCACAAAGTGATCCTTTAGGAAAAAAATAGACCTACTCAGTAGGATTTTTAAGGTTGAAAATATTTAGGGAAGCAGACCGCCACATCTTTCTCCTGCGGAGTGGCTGTTGAGTTTGAACTGCCAACTTTTCAGTTAGTAGTTGTGGTTAAACATTGTGCTACCAGGCCTTCCGTACTAAATACAGGGATACACAATTTTGGTTTCTGCTTGGCCATAGATTTATGTACTGCATTTATTTTCAAATATATATATATGGTGTGTGTACATTGTCTAACAAAATGTGGTCTCTACAAGGAATGACTTGACTTTCATCAAGTACGATGTTAAGTTTCAAGATTTCATAATTCCATTCAATTTTATTTTTAAGGAATATTGAAATATGAAAACTTTGTTATAAGAACTGAGAGATTATGTGTTAATGATATACCAGAACTGTAATATTTTCTATGTCTTTTTTAACTGCTGCTTGATCAAATGTTCTTATATTCTATGAAATGAAATAGCTTTGAACATAAATCATGGAAGACCAAAACCAATATCACAATATTAAGTTGAAGAGCATAGCTTTAATTTAAATCTTTCTAAAGTCTAACTAATGGATCATGAGCTGGGCTGCTAACTTTAAGGTCAGCAGAATCTACCAGTTTTCTGTGGGATAAAGACGAGGCTTTCTGCTCCCATAAAGATTTACAGCCTCATAAACCCTATTCAGGCTTGCTATGAGTTGTAACTGACTTGGTCACACACAACCACTGCCACCACCACCAGAGATCTAGCAAGGCCTGTTGTGGCACTCTGGATAAGCACTGGACTGCTAACTGCAAGCTAACTTCAAGGTTGGCAGTTCAAACTCATTAACCGCTCCTCACGAGACCTATATAAGGTGGTTATGAGTCCAAAGCAACTCAAGGGCACTTGACAACAACAAGAAAAATCTAACAAACATTAATTAACTCTGGCAATAAAATTGGCAATTTAAGTTTTATTTTCAATCGATATGCATAAGCTTAACCAGAAACTATTTCGATTTTCCTTTTAATAGAAAGTCCTTTCAAAATATCTTATCAAAGAAAAGCCCACCATCTTTCATGATAGTTAAATGTATTTCCTAATCAAGTTATAGTCTATTAATAGTTTATACAGCTGACAAAGGTTTTTCTTTGTTTGCTTTTCCATAACTCTAGTAATTGGCTTCAATCTGTAAGAGGAGACTTTATTATGTGATTAACTCCAGACAAAGGGAGTTAGGAATATTAAACTAGCCAATTAGCGTAAGAAAATTTTTATTAAAATTTAACACAAGCAGCTTTTAGATCCTGATTTTCCCCCTGCCAATCAAAATAACATGTGCCCTGTGAAAATGCTGTTTGTTCTTAAATATATATATATTGGTTCACTTCAGGAAATGTGAGGAACAATCCATCAAATAGATTTTTCATTGCAGAGCGTAAAATGAATGGTAAGAGATTTTCTGGTCATTGCAAATGTAGACTGACCAATCTGAACTGGGATCTGCTTTCTCAAAATTACACTGTCAAGTGCTCAGTCTATAAAAAGGTTACTGAGTTCTAAATGACCTCTTATGCTTTTCTAATAAAGATAGAAACCTTCCAGCAACATTAGCCTTTTCTTAAGAGAGTTCCACTTTTAGTTGTAAAACCCATTAAAAATGAGTGACTCAGCTGATAACTCTTGGATATGAACTTTATGAAGAAATTTTAAAAATTCACCACTGTCTTGGAAACTAAGTTAAGTTTTGACATCGTGACAGAAGGATCTAGTTAATAACAACACTGAAGACAAACTATTGCCACTAGGGAAAACGAAATACATGGTTCATCATTATCATTTATGTGGGATCTTGATTTAAGTTTCATGAAGAAGGGAAAAAATTACACCATTATCTAGGATTAGATTCTAAGACTATCAAACTAATATCGCAAAGGACAGCAACGTGCAAACATGAGCCTACTAAACCAGTAGCTCTTTCCAGATGGTTGGGACCTAGACAGCATTGTAGCTGCTGAAGAAAACTTAGCAGTTTCATAACTGTAAAGTATTTTTCATCGTTTTCGTAAGGATACAAATAGGTAAAGGCTTTTAGGAACTTGCTGGAAAAGTTGGAGTTGCTCAAAATTACTTAAATTACTAAATTGGCAGGCTGTGACTCCATACATCGCAGTTCAAGAAGGCTCCTCTTCTACGTGGTCACTCAAGTTATGGTCAGTTAGTTTTTCAGACTCTCCCGCGCACCCTCACATAGGAACCTCAGGCACACAGCAAACTAGAAATACAATAAGGGAGTTGCCTTTTGCCTTCCACTAATTGTCCAAGACAACATTCAATTGGTGGAAGACTTTATGTTCCACTTTGGAGCTCACATTTTCTCTTTAGATGAGCATTATGAATATGAAGAGTCTGAACACTTATTTATTTGAAATTCTTTGACACATTGCTTAAAACCCTCCGAATTCCTAGATACTCATCAATGAAGGGAATTTTTTTTTTTTTTTTTTTACCATTTAAGGGGGAAAAGGGATGCTATTTAAAGAACTCTGAAATCAGAATTTAAAAAAAAAAACACTTTTTCTTTTCTCATGCGCTCTGCCAAGTTCCATAGCAAGTTCCAAATATTGTGCAATAATTTGGAAATCGAGTTAACGATGGGAAAAGTCAAGTCAAGGAACTCTGAGTCGGAACGTTAAGGAGTGGCACCCGCACGCACGCACGCTCCATCGGACGCAGCATCTCATGGCGCACTACCCTCCGGATCCCTCGGGAGAAAGGATTAACCTCGCAATGTTTCAGTACTGTCGCTTTTCCTTTTTTCTCAATCTTCTGGTTAACGTGGCGGCGGAGAATTTTAACCTGCTGACTGGCACAAGTTTTGCCTATAGAAAAACCCGTGCCTACCTCCCACCCCCCAATAACAGGACCAAGTAGCCTCACTGAATTAGTCGACCGAGAGACAGAAAAGACAAGACAAGCCCCAACTTTCGTGTACCCTCACTGTATTGCAAAAAGCTTCCCTGTCAGCTCACCGCCCTTTCCATCTCAAACTAACTCTCAACTCTCGCGAAGCGCCTTTACCTGAGCTGTCGCTTTTCCTCTTGCCGCCACTTCTCTTCTCTGCCTCTGCAGGCGAAAGCGCCTGGCGTCCGTAGTCCCCCGGTGCGCACGTAGCTCCTGTCGGGGTACTAGAGCCCAAGCTGGAAGAGTTGGAACACAATACAGGCGGGCTGCTCCCTAGCTCCGGGGGTCCTCCTGAGTCTGGCTGGAGGCAGAGGCTGTGCCGAGTTCCACTTGGGGGGGAGGACATCTGCGGGAGGTGCCAGTTGGTTTGCAGAACCTGGTGCTGCTGTTGCTGGTGGTGATGGTGGTGATGGTGATGGTGGTGGTGACCTCTGTGGTGCTGGCTGGCAAACATGCCTTCCTCGTTGGAGTACCCCGCTATTATGCAAGACGAGGATGAAGTGGAGAGCTCGGGATAGGACATGTGGTCTGATCTTCCATGGAGGGCGAGAGAGGACTGGGAGAACGGGTGCAAGCCTTGCGCGGTGGCGTGAGGGCTGCGCAGGCAGCCAAAGAGCGGGTGTTCCATAGCATGCAATTCTCAGGCTCCAGACGGAAGACTTCACGAAGGTTCCAAATGCCACCAAGCACTGTCAGTTTCACTGGAAACAGTGTGTCTTCCCCCCCCCTCCCACTGCGAAAGCCGTACTTTTCTACGAGCTAGGATAATCCCGGTCTTGAGCCCTAGCGGCTAGTCTCCTTTACATATAAACACTGGGACTTGAAGGAGCTTCCCACTGAGCAACTCAGATGTCAAGAGTAGGAGAGGTTAAAGCCAAAAGAAGGTGGTCCCAGTGAACTGCTTTCAGGGGGAAATGGTTCTGAGAGGTTATAAATAGAGTGTAATGTGAGCTGGGGGCTGGCTTAGGAGCCCAGCGCTGACCACATGCAAACTCCCTCCAAAACTTCTGCTTAGTCTGCGCCGCCAGCTCTAAGTTTCACTTCCGATAGCGAGCAGGACCCACGCAGCGCGACGACACCCGTCGCGACCCCGCTAGTGGCCAAGGTTGCAAGCATTGCTCTTAGCGCCTACCTTGGAGCCAGGGCCCGCTGCGGCTATTCCCTCCCTGATCTATCGACAAGTACAAATCCTGCACCCACTTTTCAAAACGCTTATTTCTCTCAGGAAAATTGTTCTATGTCAATTGGGAAGTGTCACCTGCAGGAAAAACTAGAGGCACACTTAGCTCTGATGAGTACGGAAGAAGCAATAACGTTAAGAAAGAAAGAAGGAAAGAAAAAGGTTAAGAGTTAGTTTGGCGCCCGCCCCGAGACGTCAGCTTTTCAAATTTAGCATCTTCCTGCGCCCTGGCGGTAGCTGACCTACCCTTTTGCGGCTGGAGTCTGTGGGAAGAGTGTTAATGGGCTCGAATGCAAGCTCTTAGGTTGCAGGGATGTGCAGCGCGGACTAAAAATGGCAGTTTCTGAAAAGGGACCCAAAGAAAAGGGACCTGGTGAGTGGAAGGGAAGTGTGTGACGAAGGGGTTGCAGATGTCCAGGTCCCCAACATTCTCACCTGAGATGCCAGGTGGTGATCCTCTCTCTCCTTCCCTTCCTCCCACGCCTGTCTTCCGCCAACGCCACTCGTACCCTTTCCCGATCCCGCTCAATTTCTCTGTTACTTACACACTAAGGAGAACTTTTCCTGGAACAGAATATTGAAAGCGGTCTTGTCTCAATCACTTTGTATGTGCCGATTGCACGGATATTTCCCCTCAGAAGCCCCAGTCCCTTTATTTCTCCCTAGCAGCCTAGTCTCTTGTGTTCAGAAATAAATCAGTTAATTGCATTGCTCCAAAACCGACTCGAAGGCACTTAACAGCAACAACAAGGGTCCTTTTACTAAGACATATTACACTCCCACCCCAATCCACGTTGCTTCGGATCTCCCTGTTAAATATTTGCATCCCCCAAAATTAGTTAGAAAACTTGCCGTCAATGACTACCCACGAAGAGGTCTGTGCTCGATTTCTCTCCAAAAAGAGGCAGGCGTTGCCTTTGATACTGCCACTTGCTTAAGGGGCCACCCCGTCTACTGGGGGCAAAGTCGTTTACACAGGACAAATGAGCCACACGTAATGAGCTGCAGGAATGATTGGGTCCTGCCTGGAACTTGTCGCAACAGGAGAATATCTGCGATCACCTATCCTGCCTAAGGTCCCCGAATACACCGCCAGCAGTGTCGCCCAGCTATTTTCATTGTCTCAGGTGTCCAGGGTACGGGTAACCAGGTCTTTGAAGTTGTTAATGGAATTAATGGGGACAGCAAACTGTGCCAGCCATCTGGTTTGAATTAGGAACAAGTATTGATTAACCTTTGAGCGTTGTCCCCAAGGCAGAGTCTTTCCTCTCACCCAGGCCCTTCACCTAAGCCTGATTCTCTCTAGCTTTCCTTCTTAAGTTCTATTACAGTTTGGTGGCTTGCAATAAACCTTTACATCCGTGCGAAAGATGGAATTATTTTCCATTGCTGGGGGATGTGGTGAGGGTTATCTGGAATTCTGAGATTTGTAAGCGCTGCTTTCTTTAACGGAAATTGAGCCCTATTTTGAGGAAAATTAGTTTTGCAGACTTCGTTTAAAAAAAAAAAAAAACTAAAACTTTTGTTCACCAGCTGCTCCGCTTTTTCAGTCTTGGTCTGAGCTGGAACCTGCTGCAAGCGTTTGACGGTAAGACTTACTTTGCCGATATTTTGGGAATCTAATATTATTTTAGAATTTGAAAAGGGGTGTTCTTCAAGTTGCAAGTTTCTAGGAGTTTTAAGCAGTCATAAGGACAGGAGCCAGAGCTTAGATCTTTAAAGAATATTTTTTTCCTGCCACTCCCTATGCCTTTGGCTTTTTAAGAATAAAAAAGAAAGGAGTCTATTCTTCCAATATCAGGGGAAAATTTTTTGAATTTTCATTGTTTATGGTTTCAATATGTGCTCTGATATTAAAAGTTGAAATACAAAGAGCAATGTTAAACGTCCCAAATTCGGGAAGCCCCTCTATACGTTCTGGGTAAAAACATTAAAGGCTTCGTCTAAATAGAAATTTAGGCAACCACTTCAATAAACAGTAGCCAGAAATGCTTACTGTAATGCAATTCTGTCTAGTAAAACCATTGTGGAAAATGACAGACAAGACCGACACATTGATCTGTAGACACCAATAAAAAAAATATCCATAATGATCCTTTTGGTTTCTATTAAAGTGATATACAGGAAACTAAGCCATGTGGAGGTGGAGGGTGGGAAAAAACAAACAGAAAACAATGAATTTGAATTTAACCAGTGTGTTACAGGTAAGGAGATACTAAGGCAAATTTTTCATCTCCAGGAGCTGCCATTTCTCTTTGAACCTGCCTGGTGACTGCCTGCGCGCTGGCTTTTTTCTCACTTCACTGTGTCAGATGTTAACAACATGTCCAGAAGTTTCTCTACAACCTGCTTGAGTTAGTCAGCCTCGGGAAACTCTTGGCCAAGAGTCTGGGAAGAAAATTTTAGTAAAGGTTAGAAAGAGAGAGGAAATGTCTTCCAGAGGGCAGCAACTAACAGAAATCTAGAAGAAAGTCTTTTTAATAGAAGTCACAGAACATTTAATATATCAGTAAAAATTTTAAGTCCAGTTTTTCAAAAGAAAGCACTATATATGGAAAATGTCATATGGAAGTAAAAAGAAGTATAATTCAAAGAAAGGAGTGAGAAAAAAAAGGAATCATTAGAAAATATTGATGCATTTTGAAATTATATATGATTTTTAATGTTTTCTCAATTTCCAAGTATACATTAGCTATTTTAAAAGTATTTTTAATATTCCAATTATTTTTTAAATTTTGGAACAAAATAGAATATTAATTTTTATTCTGTAGGCCACAGAGATTTTTTTTTTTTTTTTAATGTAGAGGAACAATAGAAAAAAAAAAAAAAAAAACTCCTAGCATTTCCTATAATGGCTACTTCAATGTCTAGATGTATAAAATCCAACGTTGAAAGATGCCTTTCTGTCTGTAAAGGCTAGTTGTCATGAAGAAAGATAAAACTGATGATTTACAGCAAGATTTTTATAAAAGTCATTTAAAACTATATACGTAATAGGTAGTATTTATAGGTAGTATTTATGTTTATAGCCTTCAAATTTCCTGAAAAATGCCAATATTTTAATATCAAGTAGCATATGTGTAGCAAACTCTTGAAGAAAGCATTGTCAACATCATCTTTGAAATGTGTTAGGCTCTTTAAAGGTTGTAAGTGTATATATGTATTATTACTTCTACTTAAATGAAATGTAAATAGTCAAGGTAGAGATATTTTGATTAGCATTATTTTATTATCAGTAGAATAACATTCATATTAAGCATTATGAAAGTTTTATATTTAAACGTTACCTCAAGATTTAGTATCATTATCATAAGAGTCGCCATTCTCTTTTCTATAACACTGAATATGATAAAATATATTTCAAAGAAAATGTAATCTTTATCAATAGGTATAAATTATACTTTGCATCTAATCTGATAGATAAATGTTTCATTGGAGTATAAAATCAGGTGAATTTAAATGTGGATAACTAAATTGAAGCTGAAATTTTCTCTGAAAGTTTTGCTGAAGATATATCTCCTATATTTCCAGAGAAATGACATTAGTGTTTTTTCATGTTGATCTTTCTGATAAAAAAGAAAAAGAAAAAACATAAAAATATAGTAACTACTCTATGGATAAATACTGTATATAAAATTTTTGTGATTTGTAATGTACTCTATTTTATAAAACTGAGGAATTGCTTTCCTCTCGATGTATATGTTACAGCATTTAAAGAAATAATTTACTTATGGTTTACTCATGTTTAGATATTCTATATACTTCTATTGATTAAATCAGTGATTATCTTTATAGAGCACTAATTGTCTTTACATTTCCCAGTAAAATTTGCTTTGTTTTTACATAAACTTGAAATAATGAATATTTAGATGTTACTTCTGAAATATGTCAAATAATATCTAAAATACTTGGTTTCTATCTTGTTCTTACATTTAGGCTTTTAATTTCCTTTAGAAATTGGTAACTTTCTTAGATTCTATTTACATGTATTGAGTATCTTATAATAAATGATCTATCAAACACTCTATATAGCTGTGTCTAATTCAATAAGTTACAAAACAAAATACATCAAAATTGGAACTACTTAACAGATGACTCTCAGAAAACCAGCTTTTAATTTGACTAACAAATAATATGATAATAAATTAATTTGAAACCATTTAATAGCAATTCAGAATATTAAATGAATAGTTTTCCATAATTCAATTACATTCTACTTACACTGTATGAAATTCTAGGTACCTTTCTGTTTGCTTGTCTTTTTCATTTTGTCTTTTTTTGTGTGTGCGGGGAGTAATAAAATTGGGAAGACATTGGCTACTTATCAAATTAAAAAAAAAAAGTCTAACTATAGTTTCTTTTGCTTTACCTCTTTAAAATACAGAGTTCTTGGACAAAGTTATACTATAACAACAACAAAGAAGTAATAATTAATGCTTAATTCCTGTTTTCATTTGCATTTTCTTTGTATGCTATTGATTAACACCAGCATTTCAAATTTATGCAGTTGAAAAATGACTCATTTTAATTTCTAACTGAAAATGTACCAGCACACTAATGTGAGCTAGTTCTACAAAGAAATCCCATATATTACAATATATATGCTATACCATGAAACTCTTAAGAATTACATTTCTATTTAGAATGTAAGGAAAGTAAACCATTTATTTCTTTCATGCCATAAAAAGCAATGCTATACCTTTAAATTAATTGAATTTAGAATAAATTCATAAATCTTGAAAAACAAAAACTCAATTGAAACTAAAGACAAGAATTATAGGTAAAGCCTTAAGCTTTTGTTTTAAGTTTTCCAACTTGAAGTGTTTAACAAAACTAATATAATGTTGGTAATATGATAGGTTATTCTTTTACAGTTTTATATTGTGTACTTCATCAATTTATAGTATGTTTTATTCTTAAAATGACTCTTGTATTCTGAGTACGCTTATGATTTGAATCACTAAAGCCCTAAGTACAGTTCCCCAGAATATTTAATTGCTCATTATAATTCTATCTGATTCAGACTCAGCAAAGAACTAAGAGCTGCCTTTGGTGTCAACATTTTTGTTTTAGAAATCAAAGAATAATATACCGATCTGTAAAAAAACAAAATGGAAAGTTACATCCAAATACATGATTATAGCAAAATATTTTTAAGGGTTTAAATCACTACCTTGATTCAGTTCAGAATTTTTAATTTTTTTAATTTGAGAAATGATACAAAGTATGTTTGTATAAAGCGCTTTAATGGCCATATGAGAACAAATCAAAACAAAAATGTCTGCTCTTGTCTCAACTGACCTTAGAAATCAGAAAGACAATAAGAGGGCATGATAGGTCAAAAGAAAAACAGAAGAGGGCATTTAGCAGGTGAAAAGGCAGAAAAGTTTAAATATATGGAAAATAGATCTATATTTGATAAAGAAAATATATAATTCATAAGCCACATATACTTGTGATACTAGTGAAAAGATCTCAGGTACATATTTATTTTAATTCAAATAAAAAAAATAAGTACTCAGAAATATTAAGCATATGACAGATACACTTTTGATAAAAGTAAAAATAACAAAATACTACTCTTCTGAGAAATAGTCTCAAATAATCACATATATGCTACTTGTGATATTTGGGTAAAGATGTGGTCAATTTCTGGATATGTACAAGCTACTGAATGTATGAAGTTCTGAATAATCACTACCTTCTCATCTTAAAAATGTGTCACCGGAAACTGTAGTCAATTGCTTTTCCTAAATTTTATTTATTTTTAAAGGATGGATTCTGCTAAATTGGGATAATAGTACTGGGGAAGGGAATAGGCAGATTTTCAACAGCTGTTAGTGACTGAGAAAAAAATAAAATGGAAAAAAAATCTGTGTGCCAACTGTACCCTAGAGCATTTAAAAGCTTATAAGAAAAGGAATTTCTGTAGAACTATACACTGGACAGCACTTGACAACAACAACATACACGTACCAAAAATCAGAAGGAATACCAGCTCAGATGTAAAGATTTAAGATAAGGCAACTTTTCATTCCATCAGCTAGCATTGACTTTCACCACTCTGGGACCTGTGATCAAAGGAAAGTTTTCTTTATATTACATCTTGTGATTGTTAATATTAGTTGCCATTTAGTTGATTCTGTCTCACAGTGACACCATGTGTGCAGAGTACATCTGCTCCAGAGGGTTTCCAGACCTTTTAGAAGCTGATTAACAGGTCAGTCTTCGAGGCATATATAGGTGGAGTTGAACCACCAACTTTTTGGCTAGTAGTTGAGTGTTTAACCATTTACACCACTCAGAGATCCCTATACTGCATGTTGTTGCTGTTAAGTGTCCTCGAGTTGGTTCCAACTCATAGCAACCCTGTATAGCATTTTCAAGGAGCAGTTGGTGAGTTTGAACTGCTGACCTTATGTTCAAACAGACCTTTCACTCCAGTGCTTTATCCTACAGCATCACGCCAGGACTCCCCTATAATACATAAGAGTATATAAATATTAGAAGAGCCTCTTTCAACATTGAAAGTAGCTAGAGAAGACTCTTCTTTCCAGCACTGCACATTCATTACAGTTTCAGAACTTCAGGGACGCACTTTGGTCCAAATCTATATTTCTAATAATGATCAATTCTTGAGGGTCAATAACCAAAGGAAAGGTTAACAGATCCATGACTAAAAATGTCAAAACAATCTTGAAAGTCTTCATGAGGATAATACAGCAAAATATCCTACTGATGTGAAAGCGAGCCCCATTATTAATAGGAAACCTGAGAGTTCTTTCAAGTGTATTTCTGGGGGTGATGGTGGTGGCATGCCGGGTAGTCTGTTCTGACTCACAGCAACCCTGCATAGACTTACCAAGGCTGTAAATCTTTACAAGAGCAGAAAGCCTCTATTGATCCTCAAATAACTTCTTAAAGCTGATTGCTGTTGCTGTTTAGTGCCATCAGATCAATTCCAACTCACAGCACCCCTCTGTTTAAGGCTTCTAAGGAGCTGCTGGTTGGTTTGAACTGCTAACCTTATGGTTCATAGTCCAGTTCTGATCCTATGGCATCATGCCAGAAGTTCAAACACTGATTAAATCCTCTGATTATTAATAATGGGAGTCTTGGTGTGGCGCTGTGGGTTAATATGCACACACACACACACACACACACACACGAAAGGTCGGTTTGAACTACAAGGTCGGCGGTACAAGTTCACCAGCTGCTCCTTGAAAACCCTATACAGGGTCGCTATGATTCTGAACTAAATCCATGGCACTTAACAACAACAACAACAAATCAGTAATCAGCTTCCATGAAGTCAATTCCTACTCATGGCAGTAACATGTGTGCCAGAGAATTATGCCCTGAATGGTTTTCCATCGCTGATGTTTCTGGAAGTAGATCTCCATCGCTTTCTTCCACGGCACCTCTATGTAGACTTCAGTCTCCTTCCTTACAATTTGGTACTGAGCACAATAGCATTCATACCACCAAAAGAGAAGTCAATGATTCAGTGAAAACATAATCAAGGTCAAGTTAAATCAATTTGTACTATCATAAAATATAATTATTGCTGTTATCAAGTGCAGTTCCAACTCATAGCAAGTCTGTATAGAGTTTCAAAGGAGGAGCTGGTGAATTTGAACTGCCTACCTTGTGGTTTAAACAGACCTAGGGGTCTAGTGCATTATCCCACAGCTCCACACCAGGACTCCAAACCCACAGTATTATAAAAAATTTGAGGAAATATTTCTTAAAATAGAAAAACACAAACAATATAATTATGACTTCCAGTACATTCTCATTTATTTTCTGTTTCTGTTTCTTTTTTGCTATATTATTTTCTGTGGGTCAGTACACATGACAGTACCTTTTGAGGTGGGCCCCTAATGCATACAAAAGCTGAAAGAGGAATAAGGAAAATCAAATAATTGATATCTTTGAATTATGGTGTTGGTGACAAATATTGAATGCACCATGGACTTCCAGAAGAATAAACAAATATGTATTGAAAAAATATAGCCAGAATGCTCCTTAGGAATGAAGATGGCCACACCTGTCGTTATACATGTTATTAGGAGTGAGCAGTTCCTGGAGATGGGACGATGGCCAGACTTCTTCTTGGACATGTAATCAGAAGAGATCAGTAACTGGAGAAGGATATCATAGAGATCAGCAAAAAAGTGGACGAATCTCTCAACAAGATGAATTAACACAGCATCTAAGACTGTGCATTCAACACAGCAACAATTGAAAGGACAGTACAAGACTAGGCAGTGTTTTTGTTTGTTGTTGTATATAAGGGTCACCATGCATTAGCATAACAGCATTACCCTTCTCTACACTGCCAATACCATTAGTTTGGGGCTTCAGTACGAGGAGTGCTTGTACTTCTTCTAATAACAGAAGAGCCCCTGTGGTAATTAAATTACTTAGGGCATTGCTTCAGCAGCTTATTACTTGTCAGACACAAGTCTGAACATGTCATTGAATAATTACTAAATGTCCTAGTGTGGTCCTATAAGATAAGCACTGAACTGCTAACCACAAGGTCAGTGGTTCAAACCCACCACCAACTGCTCCTTGAAAAACCCTATATACGTTCACTATGTTGTTTTTAATAAAAACAACAAAAATGTTTAGTAATCAGGTCTATATAACCATTGAGTGAAATTCAAGCGTATGTGTGCAACCATACTCATTTCTTGCTATCCTTCAAATTCAATATTTACTCTCATTCTTTATTAACAAACAATAGCTTGTTTGTAGTTTTTCTAACTTTTAATATTCCATTTTTACTACCATTGTATGTGCTGCTTCAAAAGTCTTTCCAACTATCTTCACTTGGCTATATCTTACTTGTAGTTGTTGTTGTTAAGTGCCTTCGAGTTGGTTCTGACTCATCACAACCCTGTGTAGTTTCTAAGGAGCGACTGGTGAGCTTCAACTGCTGATCTTGTGGTACAAACAGACCTTACAGTCCAGAGCATTAACCCACAGCACCACATCAGGACTCCTACAGACTTTTAAATACAATTATAACTCACACTCTCAAACTGCAATCACCTAATATAAGTTGGTCATTCCTATTTACAACCCAGCATGCACACACACACACACACACACACATACACGATATTATATTTATATATTAAATTATATTACATATATTTTTTATATGGTGTCATGGTGTGGCACTGTGGTTTATGTGCTGCACTGCAAGAGAGTGAGTCAAGGTGACATGGATAGATGGAGTGGCTGGGGACACTGGACTTAGGGAGGGAGAGGGGCTGTGCACTGACAGCAGAGGGGTGGGGGGCAGGCCTGTGGGGTGTATTCTTTGGTTATTTGATGATGCATGGAGGGGATTGTGATCATTGCAATGAACCGAAACACGACAGGATGAATGTAAAACTGATGTTATCCCATGTAAATACACATAATTCACAATAAAAACTTAAAACAAAAACAAAAAAGTGAGTCAAAAATTATCAGAACTTCAGTTATATTAAAATGCCTAGCTACACCCATGGCTGATGATTGAATGTGCATGTGAAATGATTCTATCGAATAGATGAGTGACAATTGATTATGTGGCAATATTTTGCAAATCAATCATGGCTCTGCCTATGAAATAATCCGTGACAGACTTGGGTTTTGACAAGTGTGTGAGAGATGGGTACAGAAGCAACTCACAGAAGAGAGCAAACAGAAGCGTTTGGAAATTTGCAAACAAAATTAGGCCTGATACTCAAAGGAAGGTAAAAGTGTCTTTTGAAAAATCATACCTGGTGATGAGACATGGATTCAGCACTACAAACCTGAGCGTAAACAGCAGACTATGGAATGGAAACATCCTCAATTGTCGATCAAGAAAAAGTTCAAAAAGTCAACCATCAGCTGGAAAGTTGATTCTTACCGTTTTCTGGGATTCTCAAGGCCCCAGTGTTAGAACACTATCAGGAAATAGATCAACAGTGCTCTTTACAGTGAGATGCTCACTGAAGGGCTGAAGCCTAAATTTCAGATTAAATGCAGAGGAAGGCTATCCAAGGGCATTGTGATTTTGTGTGAAAATTCACATTAACACACCTTTGCCCACAGTGTTGACACTTTGCAAAATCTTTGCCTTGAGGTGTTAAAGCATCCTCCCTACAGTCCTGATAATGTTCCATTGAACTTTCACCTGTTTAGTCCCCTGAAAGCAGCCCTTTATAGATGTAGATTCACCTCTGATGAAGACATGAAGATAATAGACATGGTTTGCACAGCTCAGGCTAAAAATTTTGTAATAAGGAAATACAAAAGCTTGTTGACAGATGGACAAAATGTTTGAAAAGCAAGGAGATTGTGCCTAAAATGATGCATTTGTCTTTTCGAAAAGATTAAATTCTACAGCCAGAGTGCGAATAATTTTTGACTCACCCTCATATATATA
>NW_006408524.1:39498975-39502769 GCF_000296735.1 Chrysochloris asiatica | reverse complement strand
GAACTAAAGGGTTGTTGAGGGCCATAGTCTCAGGTTAAGTAAGATTATTTAATAAAAAACCTTCATTCAGTGCATGGTTAGATAGATTATAAACAATTTTTTAAATGATAAAAATGGCTTGACTTCAGAAAGATCAGGTAGTCTTCCTTGACTTTGGGAAGAAATGGATCTGGCCTGACCTTCAGCAAATTCAGCTACAAGTTTGTTACTGTGGTCTAATATAATGATGCTTAAAGAGACAAGTTACTATAGGATAAAGTTCTTTACAGAAAGAGGCAGATTATAGGATTGGTTTGAATCTTACATTTGTCATGTTCTAACTCTAAAATTATATTTATTTGCTAACTCAAAAGAATATTAAAAAGAATAAATTGGATAATGTTGTAAGAATGCCTAACACAGTGCCTAACATATGCTCAGTAAGTGTTGAATGAGTTTAAGTTATTTCTAGAACTGGACTGTAGAATACAGCCTGATGTGGTTACCGAGTTCTTGAAATGTGGCTAGTCTAAATTAAGATGTGCTTTAAGTATAAAATGCATACCAGATTGTAAAAACTTCATGTGAAATTAATAAACGTTTATAATGATTACATGTTAAAATTATAATTTTGGGATACACTGGGTTAAATGTAATATATAATTAATTTCACTGGTGCCTTTTTCCTTTTTTAAATTTGTTGTTGTTAAGTGCCATTGAGTCAGTTCTGACTCATAACGACCCTGTATAGGGTTTCCAAGAAGCAGCTGGTGGTTTTGAACTGCTGACCTTGTGGTTCATAGCTCAGGGCTGATCCTACAGCACCATACCAAGAGTCATTTTTTAATACAGCTACTAGAAAAATTTAAATTATGTATGTGGCTCACACATTTGTGTAGGACAGTGCTGATCTGAGGATATCATTTAACTTCTCTTTTTTAATTCCCCCTTCACAAATAGGTGTCAAATTACTTATTGATCTGTCAAAATGATATAGCATCTGAAATCTCTCTGTAAGTTGATCCTCTTGACTCCATGATTAGAAACTCCACAATGTGGCACCACACCTGGAAACTTCAAGAACAAGATTTCAAGGAAACACAGGAAATTTCTGGAGCAATAAAACATCATACTTGAAGACATTTGGTGATTGCTCTGTGAATTAGAAGCATCATCATTAATTAATTGTTGATACTCTTGAAACTGGAGTCCTGGTGTGGCTCTGTGGCTGTTATGCTGGACTGCAAAGTCAGTTTGAAATACAAGGTCGGCAGTTCAAGCTCACCAGATGCTCCTAGGAAACCCTATACAGGCTCACTATGGGTCGGAACAGACTCAATGGCACTTAATAAGAACAAAATAAACAATAACACTGAGAGGAATGTGATTCTTAATTAATCAGCTATATGAGACCAAACAAGCAACATTTGTCTCAAAACAAAGATGGGAAGGCAAGTGGAAATTGTAGTCATGGAATTGGGAGAGGCAGGGGTGGAAATGGGAACATTGTTGAAGCATTGTGGGGACAGCAACCAATGTCACATAAAAAAAAATTGTGTATTAGTTGATGACTGGAAAATGAATTTGCTGTATAAAATTTCATCTAAAATACATTAAATGGTCAAAAAAGGAAAAGCCAGGTGTGTTCTTTCAGTATTGTGTTGGTAGTGACTGTTACATGCCATGGAATTAGTTCTGACTTGCAACGACCCTGCATGGGGTTTTTGAGGCTGTGAATCTTTACGGGAGCAGAAAGCTTCATCTCAACTGCTGACCTTGAGGTTAGCAGCCCGATTAATAACCACTATGCTCTCAGAGTTCCTTAGTTTTCAGTATAGGCTTGATAATGTTGTCATAATTAATTACTGTTTACATCTTATTGCCTTAGCAGAAGTTCAAATTCCTGCCAATTGTAAAGAAAGATAGTTGGCTTTGCAGGGCAACAATGGATCTGGTGAATCAGCCATTTCAACATCTGCAAGACACAACAGGAGAAAAGAGACATAGATGATCACATAACTGGTGTTTTATATACTCTGAGTCAAAGGTGATTCATGTCACGCATACGCAGAGCTGGGGGCTACATAAAATTCTGTCTCTGCAACAGGTCAGAAAAATAGTCTATATTATGATCAGTAAATGCATATATTATGCCAGACTTCAAAAGTTTAAAATTTGCTTAAAATTTGTTCACCCAGATGTTGTTGCACCACTCAATCAATTGTCCATGAATTTTCAGGCATTTTATTATTCTATAATAATATCACTATAGCATGATTTACTATAATGAAACTATATCAAACACTTGGCAATTGTTTTAATTATGCTATCACTGTAATAAACTGCAGTGTAACTATTAAAATGAGCCCTGCTGATGTAGTGGGTTATGCATTGGGCTGTTAACTGCAGGGTTGGGGCTTCGAATCCACCAGCTGCTCCACAAGAGAAAGATGAAGATTTCTATCATAGAGATTGATAGTCTCAGAAACCTTATACAGATGTGCTTGGAACCAACTGTACAGCACACTAATATATAAGAATGGGGAGAATTAGTAATGTTATGATGCTAAGAAAAAAGAGGTTATGACATAAAGATGATACAAATACAACCACATTATGTATTTTTACTGTATAGTAAACACCTCTCTCTCTCTATCTCGCGCGCGCTCTTTACACATATATAAGTTGCAAAAAAAATGGCACCAACCACTCTTTCCACAACCCTCTCTACTTCTCAGCTGGGTTCAATAATTCATTGTGGTAGCCAATCAGAACTCAGAAACCATACATACAGATACAGGTTTTATTGTGCAAATAAACAGAATGCAATTCAGGGTCAGAAATGTTCAGGGCACACTTCATCCAGTAAGGATAGGCTCTCCTCAGCCATGCCCACAGACAGACCTCCCTCTGCCCAGGCAATGTTACAAAGCCAGTCATTGTTTATTTCTCTGTGTTTTTCTTCTACAGGTAAATCTCATATTATCTCAGTAGTCCTGGGCAGGGCTCTGGTTTCCACCTCAGCCCTCATATTCTGTTGTTATGTGCCATCAAATCAGTTCCAATTGATTGATATTTTGTATTGGATTTCTGAAATATGGTTTGAACCATAAACCTTGCAGTTAGCAGTCTAGTCCTTAGCCACACCAGGATTACAACCACTCATTCTACAAAGGTATAAAATAAAAATCCTGCTTTTTCCAGGCAATTTCTAAAATCTTTTGTTAAATCAATGCTGTCCATAGCTTGTCGTGATCCACACAATTGAAAGTCTTTGTGTAGTCAATAAAGTACAGGTAAATATCTTTCTGGTATTCTCTGCTTTCAGCCAAGATCCATTAGACATCAGCAATGATATCCCTCATTCCACATCCTCTTCTGAATCTGGTTGAACCTCTGGAAGTTCTCTGTCAATATATGCTTGCAGCCGTTTCTGTATTACCTTTAGTTAAAACTTGACTCACATGGGGTATCAAAGATATTATCTGATGATTTCTGCATTCTGTTGGGTCACTCTCTTTGAAATGGGCACAAATACAGATCTCTTCCAATCGGTTGGCCAGATAGTTAGCTTCCAAATTTCTTGGCATAGATGAGTGATTGCCTCCAGTGCAGCATCAGTTTCTTCAAATATTTCAATTTTTATTCCATCAATTCCTGGTACCTGGTTCTTTGCCAATTCCTTCAACGCACCTTGGACTTCTTCCTTCAGTATCATTGGTTCTTGATCATATGCTACCTCTTGAAATGGTTGAACATCAACCATTTCCTTTTGGTACAGAGACTCTGTATGTTCCTTCCATCTTCTTTTTATG
>NW_006408524.1:39495921-39498721 GCF_000296735.1 Chrysochloris asiatica | reverse complement strand
CTTTTCCTTCTTTCTTGTCTTCTTAATGACTTTTTGCTTTCTTCCTGTGTGATGTTCTTGATGTCATCCCACAACTCTTCTGGTCTTTAGCCTTTAGTGTTTAATGTATCAAATCTGTTCTTCAGATCATCTCTAAACTCAGATGGAATATATTCAGTCATATTTTGGCTCTCGTGGACTTGTTTTCATTTTCTTCAGCTTTAGTTTGAATTTGCATATGAGTAATTGATGGTCTGTTCCACAGTCTGCCCCTGGCCTTGTTTTGACTGATGTATGGAGCTTTTCCATCATCTCTTTTCAAAGATGTAGTCAATTTGATTTCTGTGTATTCCATCTGGTGAGGTCCAGGTGTATAACTGTATGTTTCTTTGTTTTTTATAATTGTATCTTATGCTGTATAAAGAAGGTATTTGAAATGAACAAATCAGTGAGAATTCCTTCATGCTATCTCCAGCATCATATCTATTACCAAAGCCATATTTTCCACCTACTGATCCTTACTCTTTGTTTCCAACCATTGCATTCCAATTACCAGTAATGATCACTGTATATTGATTGCATGTTTGATTAATTTCAGATTGACGAAGTTGGTAGAATTCCATTTCATTTTCATTGGCTTTAGTGGTTGGTGCATAAATATGATAATAGTGGTATTAATTGGTATTCCCTGTAGGCACATGGATGGACATTATCCTATCACAGACAGCATTGTACATTATGACTGATCTTGATCTGTTCTTTTTGACGATGAAAGCCACAGCATTCCTCTTGAATTTGTCATTCCCAGCATAATAAGTCATGTGGTTGTCAGATTCAAAATGGCTGATACCAGTTCATTTTAGTTCACTAATACCTAAAACACCTATATTTTTGTGTTCCATTTCATTTTTGTCAATTTCCTATTTTCCTAGATTCATACTTCATAATAATGTTCCAATTATTAATGGATGTTTACAGCTGTTTCTCTCATTTTGAGTTGTGTCCCATAAATAAATGAAATCCCCAGGGCTTTATTCCCATGGGCTTTACTCCATTCGTGTCATCACAGTCAACTCTACTTTGAGGAGGTAGCTCTTCCTCAGTTGCATTTTGAGAGCCTTCCAATCTAAGGAACTCATTTCCTGTCACTGTATCCTACAGTGTTTCTCCACTATTCATAAACGTTTGTAGTGACTAAATATTTGGAAGTTGTTTATCTTTCCTTCTTCTTAGTCTGTTTTTGTTTGGAAGCTCATCTGAAATCTGTCCACCTTGGGTGACACTGCTGGTATTTAAAATACCCATGACACAGCTTCCCAGAATCACAGCAACTCGTAAGTCACCATAGTACGACAAACTGACAGACAAGTCATAGCAACCCCGTATAATATTTCCAAGAAACAGCTGGTGGGTTTGAACTGCTGACCTTGTACATTGCAGTCCAGCACTAATCCTACAGTGCCACACCAGGAACCCATTTATTTTTCCCACATAGCTCTATTGAATCTAGACATAATCACGTTCAATGCACTCATTATCTTTATTATATCTTTGCCTTAGAAACCATTGTTCCTCTTTCTAATGAGATTTACAATCTAGTAACATCCATTACTCCAAAACCATATTATTTTGCTATCTTCAATTTGTAACTACTCTAAACCAACTCACATGTGAAAGATTCAATTATCTGCCTATGCAGTAAGGTGAAGCATATGGAATCCATTACTCTATGGCTGAAAGTTTATACTAGCTACTTGGTAACATAAAGAGCATAAACCAAGGTGGTGTGTTGGACAAATATGATCTTTAATGGTTTGAGTTATGTTAAATATGAAACTAAGTCTTCATCCATATGTAAAAGTAGAGACTGAGTGAAGAGCTTTTATTATTATTAATATTATTATTATTTAATGACAAGTGTTTTCTTAGGTATAGAAGTTATTCTCATATTAGGGTATGACAAGGTAAAGTGCAGAGTATCTATCACATAACACCTATTTTCTGAGGCATGAGTTGCTGCAGTGTTGAAGAAAGGAAAAGTTTACAGTTTCAATGTCTATGGGCTTTCATATACTCTATTGAACTTGACTCCTATTACTTCTTTCTCCTAGTTGATATTATTTTAACAAATGCATTTTCCTTAATGCCAAATATGTACAAATTTCTAACACATAATCAAAGCAGTCTCCCCCCGCCCCTTTACTTAATACTGAATATGTTGTAGAAAAAGAACATAGTTTAACATCCTCTCTCTATATAGCATATAACTTCATGGGCATTTTTAATTTCATAATCCCATTAGTATCATCTAGGCTGAAACTCTGGTGAGGGTTCTTGAAATGTAAAATGAAAGCAAATCTTAGACTAGTAAAAGGTCCTAGTGTTTATCTGCTTCAAATCTCTTAATATACATAGAAAGTATCAAAGGAGCAAAGGGAAGAAATGGGGAAAGGGTAGGGAAAAGCAAGTCACATTAAGGTTTAAATATGGAGATATTCTTAATTACATTATCTCTAGTGGCTTCTTTGAGTCAAACATCTGCAGGAAAAGATGTGACCTGGTTCATAAACATAACAAAAAACAAAATAGAGAGAGAAATAGAAGAAAGAATCAGAGGTAACTGACTACTTGTGAATGGGTTACAATGTCTTAGAGTTGCGTTCTGTTCTTTGTCAAAATTTAAGTTCATGCCCCTAATAAACTTAATACTAATTTCAAAGCAGAATTCATTTTAGGTGTTTTTTTCATTATGATCATTTTTAAGCTCATAAATTTATGAAGTATTCCATTTTTTTTTAGATATATATTTTAGTTAGCTAAG
>NW_006408524.1:39488037-39495182 GCF_000296735.1 Chrysochloris asiatica | reverse complement strand
GGTTGCCAGTTCCACCAACCACTGTCAGAAACCCTATCACTATCACTATGATTTGAAACCAACTCCATGGCATTTAAAAACAATATATGTGATATTTTTATTAGAAAAGTCGTCCCTAATATTCTGCTCTGTAGTTCAAATGTACTGAAGGAAAAACAAATACTGCTCTATAGCCAAAATGTATTGAAAAAAAAACACAACAAAATAACGTTTTAGTGGTCTGAGTCTGCATTAGTCATCATGATTCCCCTTCAAATTCCAACCAGAGTGTCTTATAACCTAAAATTGACCATCACAGCAATTTCACTCTTCACTGGGTGCTTGCTTTGCTGAGAACTCTAATGTACCTATTGAACCAAAAATACTTAATGTTGTTATCGAGTACTGTTGCATCTATTCTGCCTTGTTGCACCTCTGTATGGAGTTTCCAAGGAGCAGTGGGTGGGTTTCAACTGCCTTTTCAGTTAACAGCTCAGTGTTTATCCTACAGCACCACACCAGGACTCCAAAGAATTTAACATTTCCACAATAACCAACTTCGTGTACAAAGGTTTGTATATACAGTTACAAGAAAGGTAACTACATTAGATGCATAAATATGGATTATATCTGGAAATAAGAAAATTGTTGTGTGCTGCTTAATTAATAGCGTAGTGGTTACAAATCGGGCTGTTAATCTCACAGGCAGCAGTTTGAAACTACCAGCTGTTCTGTGAAAGAAAGCTGAGGCTTTCTGCCTCCATAAAGATTTACAGCCTTGAATACCCTGTACAGGGTCGCTATGAGTTGGAACCGACTGCACGGCACATAACAACAACAACAACAACTTAATTAAAGTTGGCACAAATTGTGTATCTTCTACTCTATAGCTGCTACTACGTGCACATTTTCTTAAAATGCTAACTTTTAATAGCATTTTATCTACTGGGAGACAAAAACTGAAGGGAAATTGGTGTGTTTTATATTTGGTTAAATTACAAAGTGAGTTTGGCTGTTAATAATTTGACCTAGAACTTCTAAGTGGTCCCAGTTAATACACACTTAACATCTTAAAAGAATTAATGGAGAAAAGTGGACTGCCTTAATTCATATAAAACTTTATGTATGAAAATTTAATATTTAATTGTCCCATTAAGTTTTGAAAACAGTTTTTTTTTTATTATGTTTAACCAAGATTAGCCAAAAATAACTGTCCATGAAGTCTACTTAAAAATACATGTTGCTGAGACACTGTTAAGATGCATACAAAGAAAGTGACTAGCAAGCTTTTTCCGTTGGCTATAAATTATTACATTATCTCTAAATCCCATCATCCACCCAAAAGAAACCAGATAGAGTCAACATTTTCTTACATAATAATTATATTTTACAATAACGTAGAGTTTAATTCATTATGTTTGTTGGGCATGGATAGATATATATTCATTTTTTCATTATGAAATGATGATGAAACTAAAAGATAACTGATACAAAAGTTTGTGGTTATAAGAAGAGGAAGAGATTCAAGATTCCACACGCATAAAAATACATGCTAGAAGGAGAAAGCTGCATAATTTTATATTTTTAATCCGATAAATGTAGATAGTGTGTCTTTCTTTTTATCTTGACTTATTTTATTCCCATTCAGAAATTTTATTACACATTACATTGCACCTGCAGTAACAGAAGTCCTTTAAAAATATACCTTGACATAGAGATGGGAATATTTAGCTCTAAAATAAGTTATATAGCTCATTTTAATAGGTCAGATATGGCTTAGGTCCAAGGTTGAGTGAAATACATTTATACTATAAAATTAGCCATTAGTGAAGCATTTCCAAGGGATATGTAAGAATATAGGTATAAACTACTTGATACTTTTTTGAAAATTAACTTTAGTCTGCTGTTGTTTTCTTCATGGAAAACTTAACAAGTGTGGCATTTAAGTCAAGCACCACATGGAATGCAAAGTCAAATCAAGGATGCAATTTCTGCTCTCCTATTTACTATCAAGTGATCTTGGACAGGTAACTGCTCCCTGTCTTAGTCTCTTTCTTATAAATAGAGAACACACTTGTAGTAAGATTTAAATGATTATAAATATATAACTGAGTATGTAAGTATATAAAGGATCTTATTAGCCAGTAATTAAATATTAATTCTCCTCTGTTTTTCCTTATTAATATTATGATTTATAATCAATCATCAAAATATTAATGAAAATGGTGATTCTTACCTTTTGTATTATATATGTATGTATGCAGTGGCATTAAATCAATGTTTTCATACATATCATTTACTTAAGTACCGATTTCAAAACATTATTAAAACCTTATCTTTGAAAATGTGTGTGCAAGTGTGTGTACATGTAATATTTAATATACACCTTATTAAAGACTTTTTTTCCCCTAAATTTTAATGTATGAAGAGTCATGGAATGAACTATAAAACTCAAGTTAGACTGAAATTATATAGAACTTTTAGGACCATGCGTTTACCACAAATATCGATGATTCTTATTTTTGTAACACGATCGTTGTTGTTGTTGTTCCAACATTATAGGAACCTTATATAGAGTTTCTGAGGACTGGCTGGTGAGCTTGAACCACAGACTTTGTAGTTCAAACTGACTTTGCATTCCAGCGTGTTAACCCACAGCGCCACACCAGGACTCCATGTAACATCATTCGTTTTAGAAATTATAACTTTCAAATAATAATAACCATGTGCAATTAAAAGCTAATACTTTTAGTCAAAATTGCTGTTGTTGTTCCTAAGTGCCGTCAAGTCAGTTCTGACTCATAGCAGCCCTGTATAGGATTTCTGAGGAGCAGTTGGTTGGTTTGAACTACCAAGCTTGAAGTTCAAATTGACCTTGCAGTCCAGTGCTTATCCTACAGCATCATGCCATGACTCTTTAGTCCAAATATATTAACATTCATCATGAATTTTTAAGTAAAATGAAATAAAAAAAACATTTTCTTTCTTAAAGACAAAATTTCTGGTTTATTCAATCTATAATATTTACACAAGCCATATGTATTCTACTATTGTTTACAAGAAGTGAATAATATTAAATCATTTTTAATAGCTTGGTTTCTATAATGCAAATATATATTTAATAAGTTAAAGCAAATTGTCTATGTTTATTTTAAAACAGAGATCAGCAGGCAGTAAAGAAAACATAGATTCTTACGTATGGTTTTATTGATTTTTGTTTGAAATAAGTGGCAATTGTTGTTGTTGTTATTAAGTGGCATCAAATCTGTTCCAACTCATAGTGACCCTGTATAGAGTTTTTAAGGAGCAGCTAGTGACTCTTTTAATCACTGAAAGCAGTTCAAACTGACCTTCCAGTCGAGTGCTTATCCACACAGGGACACCAAGATACAGCTAAATAGGATTTAAAGTTTTTTTGTTTACTGCAGATATTCTCTTGAGGTTCAACTCTTCTTATTGGCACTCATTATTTTGTTTTAAATATATATGTTATTTGTAAACAAGAGTTCATGCCTTATTAAAACAATGCATGTTTTAAGTGACAGAAAGTCACATTTTGAATCTTTGAATCCTTCCATGATTTCATATGGTCACTCTGATAGTTAAGTATTCTTTCCTTGCGTGTGTGCATCAAACATTTTTGTTTTGTTCACTTATAAAATATAGGACATAAATAGGGTTTTGGGTTGTACAGGTGCTAGCTGCATAATGTTAGGTGCAAGTATGAATTCATGATTTTTAAATTTAGAACTATGTATGGTTTTAAGAGATATGTACAAGTGTCAAGTTGACAAGGAATAGCTTGTGATAGTTAACTGGACCAAGCCAGGCTTCTCAGTGGCTTGGAAGTTAAGATGTAACAACCCCACATGATGAGATCTAATATAACGTAGTAACCTCCATGATGAGATCTGCTATGAGCAATCAATAAGAAGGAAGTTTCCTTAGGAGTGTGGCCTGCTTGCTGGACACTCAGGCAAAGATTGCTTGCTTTTTACTGGGTCTAAATCCTGCATCTAGCTCATCAACAAGGTCTTTGGACTTCAGCCATCAGCCTGTTGTATTGCCTTCTGGTCTTGGGAGTTATCAGCAGTCTGCCATCTTACCTGCTGACCTTGGATTCATTCTCTTTTGCAGCCAGAAGCCTGTCTTGCTTCTGGCTTGCCAATCTTGGATTCATCAACCCCTGCTGATATGTGAATCATAAGAGTTTCTAGCCTCACATCTGACTTATGGACTTGATATTCCTGTCTCTACATATGTGTGACATTCCTATGTATACATATCAGAGGAGCTCTTGTAGTAGTGTGCTGCTAACTTCAAAATTAGCAGTTTGAAATTACCATATGTTCTGCATGAGAAAGATGAGGCTTTCTGCTCCTATAAAGATTTACAGCCTTGGAAACCCTATGCAGGATCTCTATGAGTCAGAATCAACACCACAGCAAACCACCACCACCATATACATATTGGAGTCCTGGTGTGGCACTGTGCCTTAATGCACTAGACTGCAAGGTTGGTTTGAAGCACAAGGTTGGTGGTTCAAGCTCACCAGCTGCTCCTTGGAATCTCTATACAGGGTCTGTATGAATTAGAATGGACTCAACAGCACTTAACAAAAACAAGAATATATATACCAGACTTCCGGTGTGGTTCTGTAGGATCAGCACTGAACTGCAAACCACAAGGTCAATGGTCCAAACACACCAGCTGCTCCTCAGAAACCCTATACAGGGTCCCTATAAGTTGGAACCAACTCGATGGCACTTAACAGCAACAACAGCATATGCATACATATGCATAGGAGACCTGGAGGAGATAGAGGGGCTATAAACGCTGGACTGCTAATCACAGGGTTTGCCATTTTAACTCACCAACCACTCTGAGGGAGAAAGATGAGACTTTCTTTTCTGTAAAGATTTACAGTCTCAGAAACCCTATACAAAGTAGCTATGAGTCAGAATTTTCTAGGTGACTATGGATTTGCATATATACATATACAACCTTTACTGTTTTAACTTCTCTATAGGACCAAGACTAAGACCAGGAGTGGTGTGGGGCATGTCCAGATAGTCCTACTAAAGTGAAAGATAAGTTGTTACATCAGCATATTTCTATTAAAATAAGGATACATTATTGCCTTTTAGTTAGCACATCTAAAAGGGAGGTACAATGCCTGAATGGCCTCTTTGAGTTTTGAAGACAAGATATACAACATTTGGGTTTGCTCATCTGACATATTTATCTAATGACTTGACAAGTTGCTAGCTTGAAGTGGGATCCAGATCAAGAGAAAGCTCTACAACAGGTTCAGGCTGCCATGCCACTTGGGCCATGAGATCCAGATGTTACACTGGTGTTTGAAGTGTCAGTGGCAGATAGAGATGCAGATAGAAGTATTTCACAGATCCCTACTGGTGAATCACAAGACAGACCATCTCTACAGACCATCTCTGCAGATAACTACTTTCTTCTTTGGAAGCAGTTTTTTGTTGTTGTTGTTTTTTGTTTTGTTTTTTACTTGTTACTAGTCCTTAGTAGAGACTGAATACCTAAACATGGATCACTAAGTCACCACAGGGCAAGAGCTGCTCTTCAAGAACTTGGTGTTATCTGACAGAGTAACGAAGTTGGGCATGCCCTGCAGCATTCCACCATTAATTGTGAGACCAGGTACAAGCAGGACCTGAGACTGCAAGTAAATTATATGAGGAAGTGACCCAGATGCCCAAGGTCTCCATTCCTGTCACAATATCTTCCCTCTCACAGTATACACCTATATGTTCATGGAGAGTTCCTCATGATCAATTGACTGAAAAAGAGAAAAATCTGTGCTTGTTTTATAGATAGTTCTGCATGATATATAGGCACCACTCAAAAGTGGACAGGAGCAACACTGCAGTCCCTTTATAGGACCTTCCTGAATGACAGTGGTGATGGGTAATCCTCCTGATGGGCAGAACTGCAAGCAGTGCACCTGGCTATTCATTCTACTTTAAAGGAGAAAAGACCAGATGTGTGATTGTATACCAACTCTTGGGCTGTTACAGATGGTTTGGCTTGATCATTATAGACTTGGAAGGAACATGATCGGAAAACCGATGACAAGAGTTATGGGGAAGAAGTTCAAGGAGATACTTCTTTGAATGGGTCAAAAAGTGAAGATATTTGTGTCTCATATGAATGCAGACCAAAAGGTTACCATGGCAGAAGTTAACTTTAAAAATCAAGTGGACTCCAGAGATGGAGGCAGAGACAATGACGTGGAGAGATGCAGTGGCTGGGAACTCTAGACCCAGAGAGGGAAAGGGACTGTGTTTGTTGATGATGCATGGAGGGGATTGCAACCATGGCAATGAAACAATATACAATAGGATGAATGTAAAGCTAATGTTCTCCCATGTAAACTATCATATAATTCACATTTTTTAAAAAATCAAGTGGAGCCAGATCTTGGCAGGCTTGGGCACTCAACTGGGTGTCTGCAGTTAGACAGAGCTTTGCAGGAACCCACGTGAAGCTAGGAGGGGGCTAGTACCAAGGGCCCGAATGTGGAGGTGAAGCAGAGAGCACCCTGTGGGAACTTTCCTCCACCTCTTGCCATAGGTCCGAACCAGGCATCTAGGGTAGGTCATCGTCCCTCTGAGCCAAGAGAAGGTGGCCAGCGAACATGGCTGCAGCACTTTACCCCAGGATTTAAAACATTTCAGGGTCTCTATGGGTCGGAACTGACTCAACAGTACTTAACAACAACAACATATTCATGAAGAGTGACTGCATAATACGTCAAGAGAGAAAAAAAGATCCAGTTGAAATGTTTCACTCTAGACAGCTGGTGAAAGTGTGTGCCCCAATGGTTCACTATTTAAAGCTGGCTTTTAGTACTTTCTTAAGAAAATACAATTGTGATCTGTATTAGATACCAATGACATTATTAGGTGCCATTGAGTCAGTACTGACTCATAGTAACTTTATGCACAGCAGAACAAAACACTGCCCAATCCTGGGCCAACCTCACTACTGTTGCCAGGCTTGAGTCCATCGATACTGACACTTGGCAAATCTATCTCACTAATTTTGTCCAATCTGTAAAAGCAAGGGACAGTGAATTCAACACAAACCAAGGTGATTGCTCATTGACTGTTCAGTTTGCTGCTAATGATGCA
>NW_006408524.1:39486085-39487532 GCF_000296735.1 Chrysochloris asiatica | reverse complement strand
ATCCATAAGTATTTTTGTGAGCATCTAATGTTTATACCAATCCTTAAAATGTTTATCTTTCCTGCCATTTCAGATAATCCTACTCTAAAAACTCTTGATTCTTTGATTTGGGAGATCACCACATATTTTCTCTGAATTAATTTTCTTTAAACAATGCTTTCTTATGATAGCCATTTTTTTTTTGTTGTTGTTGTTGTTTTTTTCTATACCACAGTTATTTAGTTAGGTTTAAGTAAATGTATGTTGAAAGAATGTACTTAATTTGACAATAATACCCCTTACCTTCCTGTTTTGTGCTATATTATCTGTCAATGATTTTAAATGTCCTTAAAAGACAAAATCAAGATTTATAAGCACCTATTTGTGTACTCATTAGAAGAGTTAATACACTGAAAGCCAAAAATGTCTTTTGATTCTTGAGACTATTAAAAGCTCTTGTTAAGTATAATAAACATCAAATTTGTAATTAAAAAAAAAAAAAAACTCTAGTGGATATGTTGTCACATTGTATAGAAACCAATTATCTTCTTTCCTTAGTCTTTGCCCAAATGGCTCATGAATAAAATGGCTATTGTGGCAGGGATATACATTGACTCAACAGATGAATTTTCACTCAGCAAGGAGTCTTGGTATGGCACTGTGGGTTAAAGTAAAGCACTGGACTGCAAGGCCAGTTTAAACTGCAAGGTTGATAGTTCAAGCTCACCAGCCACTCCTTGGAAGCACTATACAAGGTCACTGTGGCTTGGAACCAACTAGACAGCACTTAACAACAACAACAACAAGACTGCCTTGTCTACAGACACTGATGAGTGCCCAATCTGCCAGCAACAGAGACCAACACTCAGTGTATGCTATGGGACCATTTATAGGGGAGATAAGCCAGAAACCTGGTGGCAGATTGATTACACCAGACCAATCCCACTATGGAAAGGGCAGTGTTTTGTTCTTAACTGGAATAGACACTTACTCTGGATATGGATTTGCCTTCCTTACATGCAACGCTTCTGCCAAAATTACCATCCATGGACTTTTATAGAATTCCTTAACCACCACCATGGTCATAGTATCCCATACAGTATCAACTTGGATCAAGGAATACACTTCACAGCAAATTAAATGTGACAGTGGATTCATGCTCATGTCTTACTATATTCCCCACCAGACTGAAGCAGCTGACTTGATAGAGCAATGGAATGGCTTTCTAAAGGCACAATTATTGCACCAGCTAAGTAGAAATACCCTGCAGGGGCAATGATCCTCTGGAGACTTAATATGCTCTAAACCAGAGTTTAGTGTGTAACACTATATCTCCAATAATCAGAATCCATGAGTCCAGGAACCAAGGAGTAGAATAGGGAGTGGCACCACTCACTATTTGTCGAGGTCCTATGTTGGGGTCCCTCCTCGACAAGGAAGTGTGGGTGTCACAAAGAAGGGAGATCTG
>NW_006408524.1:39477654-39479075 GCF_000296735.1 Chrysochloris asiatica | reverse complement strand
AAAGTGCTCAAAAGCAGAGATGTCACTTTGAGCACTAAGGTGAATGTACCTCAGCTATAGAATTTATAATTCTGTTATATGCAAGTCATAGTTGGACAGTTGGAAAACAAAATAGGAAGAATGAAGAAGAATTTATGTATTTGAATTATGATTTTGGTGAAAAAATATTGAGTACATCATAGACTGCCAGAAAAAGGAACAAATTTGTCTTGGAGAAGTTAAGCCAGGATGCTTCTTACATAGTAAAAGGAATACTTTGCCTCAAATATATTGGACATGTTACCAGGATGGAGAAGGCCATCATGCATGGATCAGCTAAAAAGAGAAGTACCTTCAACAAGATGGATTGACAGAACTAATACAGTGGTTGCAACAATGCTCTCAAACATGGCAGCAATGTTTTGTTGTACATTGTTTTGTTCTATTGTACATTGGGCCCATATGAGTTGGAAGGGACTCAGTAGCACCTCACAACTGCAACATTAAAAGTATATTTGAATAACTGTTATGTGGTAATAAGTAATAAAAACTCTGGGAAGTATTGAGAAGAATTGAAGGACAGACCTGGGGAAGAAAGTGAGTTATCAATACATTTTGCTTTTATATAATTCAATTAACCTGATTCTTTAAAAGTTCTTGACATTTGTTTCTTTGACTTATCATTTGATTATAAAAATAATGGAAAATTATATTAATTTTTTTCAAAAATACATTGATAAATTTATTTTAGGAATAAGTATGAGGTCCAAGTAGACAAGGATTATAATTAGTTACATTGTCTATGCAAGAATATCCTTTATACAGACATGAGGACAAAATACAAAACATATTTATAGAAATCTGAAAACAGTCCCTCTCACGTTTTGCATTATATAATACTGAATTTAATTGAACAAGGATTTCATTATTAACTTCCTAAAACCAAATCCCCTGTGATCTAGTTGATTGTGATTTATAGTGAACCTGTAGTGCAGAGTCCAACTATAATCTTTATGGAGAACCCTGGTGATAGAGTCACCTCCCAACCAAAAGATTGGTAGTTCTAACCCACTAGGAACTATTTCCATAAAGATCTGCAGCTTTGAAAACCCTACGAGACAGTTCGACTCTGATCTATAGGATCACTATCCGTCAGGATGAACACAATGGCAATGGGTTTGGTCTATGATTTTAATCTTTATGGAAGCAGACTACCACTACCCCTTTCTCCAACAGAGCCGCTGGTGAGTTCAAAGTTCCAACCTTTCTATTAGTATCCCAGTTATGTTTGAGCCCATTGTTTCTACCACTGGGTCAATCCATCTCACTGGAGGATCTTCCTCTTTATTAATGACCTTCCATTTTACCAAGCATGATGTCCTTCTCCAAGGACTGTTCCCTCCTGATAACATGTCCTACATATGAAAGATGAAGCCTCATCA
>NW_006408524.1:39458820-39476784 GCF_000296735.1 Chrysochloris asiatica | reverse complement strand
GTGTTTCGTTCTGCTGTGCATAGGTTCTCTATGAGTCGGTACTGACTCGATGGCACCTAACAACAACAACAACAGTCCCCATGCTAAGGATCTCTGGTAGCGTAGTGGTTATGAGTTGGATTGCTAACCTCAAGGTAGTTTGAAACTACAAGCGGTTCCATGGGAGAAAGATCTGGTTTTCTGCTCTAGTAAAGATTTATAGCTTCAGAAACCCTATACTGGGTCGCTAGGAAGTGGCACCAACTCCATGGCACATAATCACCTCCAATTCCTATGCTAGAATCCCAGTTTTTCATGAAAGGAGAAAAAATGAAGAGCAGGGGAACTACACTTCTGATATAATCTGTCTCTAATTTTAATAATTTATATATTTATTTTTATAATCACACTTCAAACCTTATAGCTAAAAAAAAAGCTCAGTCTAGTGGTTTACTTCAGAAGTTAACTATGAACACTTTATATTAGAAAAATGTATACTTTCTTGGGTAAGATGCTTGAAATAAATTGGTTTTAAGAGTCTTTTTGTTTTTGTTTTTTTTCTTTTTAGCTATTGTGACACATGAAGTCTTTTCCTCAATAGTCAAGCCACACTCCCTATTTTTCATTCCTAGGTGTACACTTGTGTGTGCATACATGTGCCTGCATGCATAAATAGTCTCAGTTTATGTATACAATAAAAATATAAATGCAGAAAAATTTTCTAAGACATTGAGAATTATTTATATCTCTTCCGTAGTTGAACACAAAAAAGGTGGAATGAGAGGAATAGAAGGCATTGACAAATTCATGTGATATAAAGAAGAAAGCTAAGGATGTGTGCAGAGAAGTTAGATTGATTAAGGTTTCCCTGGATCTACCTTCATATATATTTATTTGATCACTTTTTCTTGTTTTGGAGAGATACAAAAACAGATTTTGTTTTTCTGTTCTAGCTATATTATTTAAATGAGAAGGTTTCCTTTTTCTCTTTCCTCTCAATCCCTGATCCATTTTCTAACCCCCACAGATTCTATGCAAGCCAGCTCTGTTTTGGACTAGACAAATGATATTCATATTTATTCCTGCAGAAATGATCTCTGGAAAAATCGTACAATGCTGGCTTGAATAATACCCCAAAGTTAACTGAATGTTTTCCACTGGCCAGAAATAACTCACAGCAAATTAATCTGCAACCCGTCAATGGAATATAGTAACCCTCTTAGGGAAGCCATTGGACTATGAGAGAATTGTAAAGTGCTGAACAGACCTTTAAAGGCATAGATATATATGCTGTCTATGGCATGGACTATGCTCAGAATAAATTACATATTCATCTGTGAAAATTGTCCCTTTAAGTCACATAAGAATTTAATATTCCATTTATCATCATTACATCATGGTGATATCCTGATAATTCACCAAGAAGAAGTTGTATCCGTTACAGTTGTGATACTGGCAATGAGCCGTATAGCAAGGCTGCTAAGGAAATTGAACTGATAATTTTTCTTAGACAAAAATTGCCACAAATTAGCAAGCTGGTATTTTGAGATCTATTTCTTTAACCTGAATTCTAGAACCCATTAGAGCTAAATAAACTCATACTTACAGCATATTCATGGAATTCTGTATGAAGTTAAAGTAAAAAAGTATTATTTTACAAAATTGTAGAGATCTTTATTTTAAAAATATCAAAAGGTAAAGCTATTGTTTCTCCTTATATCCTCCATCTATGTCTATACACTTCTGAAGGCACATTTGTCTATCCTTCCTTAAAGAATTCTGAACTCTGACTTGTTGTTAAGTACCGTGGAGTCGGTTCCTACTCATAGTAACCCTGCACAGGGTTTCCGACGCTTTAAATCTTTACGGTAACAGAAAGCCTCATCTTTCTCTCACAGAACCGCTAGTAGTTTCAAACTGTTAAATTTGAGGTTAGCAGCCCGATTCGTAACCACTACGCTACCAGAACTCTGACTTAGATCACATCAAAATATCAGTTTTGCTATCTTCAAGGAACTCAAATCCTGATTCTTTTTTTTTTTTTTTTTTTTTTTTTTTGAGTTTCAGAGGGAAAAAAACAGAGACTGGAGGGGCAAGATAAGGTCTGTGGCGTGGATGGCGTAAAGTCTCTCAATGAAATCTCTCAGGCCAGTTCTTGATGCTCTCGAAGAAGGAGCAGATGTGTAGAGATGGAGAAATATTCCCTAATGCAAATGTCCTTACCTTTATCTCCCAATGCAGTTTCAGTTTTCTTAAAACTTTTTCACAATAAGGTTTTGTGTTCTGAGAGAATATCTGTGATGATTACCTGTTTGGGGTCCCCAAACCCTGTCACTATAACTTTCTAAGTGAACTCTGTCTTGAATTTAACTAGCGCAGCAGATACCCTTGGAAGTCATTGCTTTGTTTGGGCCATTTTTTGAAGGCACATTTATGAGACTAATAGAAGTGTATTACTGAGGGAATTTGTCTGAAGGCATCCACTAATCGCAGAGACATGTTCAAACACATTTTGCCTGGAATAAACCCAGGCATCGATTAACTGGAACCTTAGCAGCAATACTTTTTTACTTACCCTTGTATTCCTGGGATTAGTTAGAAGCACCAATAAAGATTAAAGTGTGAAAAAACAGAAATAAAACTTAAATATGTCACAAGAGATTAAAAAGATCAGGATATAGATATTGGTAGAACCCTGAGACCATGACCATTGGTCACCTTTTAGTTATGGAACTGAATTTACTGCTATGGCTCAATTTTTAGCCAAGCAATAGATAGTTCTATAGGGAAGCAACGTTAGTGAGGAATGCACACCATTCAATAATCAATCATTAGAAATCAAATGGGCAGCATTTACCCAAGAACAAATTCAAAAGGAATGGGTGAGAAGGAGGAATAGAAACAAGAAACAGGGAGAAATTGGGATAAGTGATACTACATTAAAGGGATTGTTATCAATGAAATGTAAAAAAGTGTGCATGATTTGTTTAACGTAAAACTGATGATTTGCTCTGCAGACCCTCACCCAATTCACAATAAAGTTTTAAAAAAAATTGTCATGTGAGAAAGAGCATAAACTTTTCAATTTGACTGTTGTTATATCACAGTTCTTCTACCCTACAGATTCACTATTTTATGCTGACATGTTGGGTTATAATTTTCATATTATTATTGCAAGCTCATTTTAAACTTTCTGTGACTATTCTCTGGCAGAATCTAATGTGTCTATAATAAACTAAGAAAGGGGTAAATTATTAAAGCAGGTCAATACATCATTATGAGTGGAGGTGCATTCTAACCTTAAATCAGTCCAACTAAAATATGTTCCTTAAATCTCAATGCAACTAAACATGAAAAGCCTTCCTTCAATCCTAGGGAATCAAAAAATCATTTCCCTTTCTACAGTTATGTTCTAGGGGATTTCCAGGCTAACTTCCCCTTTTAAATTCTCTTGCTTCTTATCTCTTTACTCAAAAATCTGATGTTTCCTAGAAAATCATCACAATTATACACAACAACAACAAGAATACTTGCATGTGTCACTCCCCTTCCCCCCCAGTCACATTTCTTCATCAAAATTCTGAACCGATCACATTTTTTACTTCATTTAAATTCTGGTCACAATTTTTACTTCATAGAAATTCTGGACAAGGGAACCAGCATCTATAGTACAAGGGCATGTTGAAGGTGAGGTAAAGAGAGAGAACCCCTTGTCTCTCACCCACCCAAGTTTCCCTGGGGACATATAGCTAATAGACTCCTGGTGTGGTTCTGTAGAATCCGCACTGGAGAGCAAACCACAAGGTTGGTAGTTCAAACCCACCAGCTGTTCCTCTGAAGAGGTGAAGCTATTGTTTCTCCTTATATTCTCCATCTATGTCTGTACACTTCTGAAGGAATATCTGCCTATCCTTCCTTAAAGAAGTCTGCACTCTGACTTAGATCACATCAAAATGGCAGTTTTTCCATCCTCAAGGAACTCAAATCCTGTTCCCTTTCAATATTTTTTTTTTAGTTTCAGAGGGGAAAAGAAAAAGGAGACTGGGCTGAAACCAACTCAACAGTTGTTGTTGTTAGGTGCCATTGAGTGGGTACCAACCCATAGCAAAACACTGCCCGATCCTGGGCCAACCTCACTACTGTTGCCAGGCTTTAGTCCATCGATGCTGTCACTTGGCCAATCCATCTCATTGGGGGTCTTCTTCTTTTTCTCTTCCCTCCACCTTACCAATGATACCCTTCTCCAGTGACTGGTCCCTCCGTGACGATATGTCCAAAGTATGAGAGACAAAGTTTGGCCATCTTGGCCCCCAGGGAGCACTATGGCTGCACTTCTTCCAAAATGGATCAATTAGTTCTTTTGGCAGCCCATGGCACTTTCAATATTCTCCTCCAACACCACAACTCAAAGGCATCAGTTTTCACATGCATATGAGGTTATTGAAAATACCATGGCTTGGGTCAGGCACACCTTAGTCCTCAAGCTGACGTCTTTACTCTTCAACACTTTAAAAAGGACTTGCACAGTAGATTTGCCTAATGCAAGACGTCATTTGATTTCTTGACTGCTGTTTCCATGAGTGTTGATAGTTGATCGAAGAAGAATGAAGTCCTTGGCAACTTCAATCTTTTCACCGTTGATAAGAATGTTGTTTATTGTTCCAGTGGTGAGGATTTTTGTTTTCTTTACATTAAGATGTAACCCATACTAAAATCTGTGCTCTTTGATCTTCATCAGTAAATGTTTTAAGTCCTCTTCACTTTCAGCAAGCAAGGTTGTATCATCTGCATATCGCAGGTTTTTAATGAATCTTCCTCCAATCCTGTTGCCATGTTTTTCTTCATATAACCCAGATTCTCTGATTATTTGCTCAGCACATAGGTTGAATAAGTATGGTGAAAGAATACAACCTTGTCGCACACCTTTTTTAATTATAAACCATTCAGCATTTCCCTGTTCTATTCAAACAACTGTCTCTTGGTCCAGGTACAAATTCCTCATGAGCACAATTAACTGTTCCAGAATACTCATAGTTCGCAATATTGTCCATAGCTTGTCATGATCCACACAATCGAAAGCCTTTGTGTAGTCAACAAAGCACAGGTTAGCATCTTTCTGATATTCTCTGCTTTCAGCCAATATCCATCGGATCACAAGCCACCATAGTACGACAAACTGACAGATAGGCGAAGACTCAACAGTACTTAACAACAATTGGATCTAACTTCCTCATTTGTCCCTCAAGAAGATGACCTAAGAGGTATTGGATTCTCTGTCTCTAAAATTGAGCATGGATTCCCTGTCTCTAAAAACACAAATGACCCTCCTCAGGAGCCTCACTGTGAGTTTGTCACCTCTTATAATTATTAATTGGATGCTTTTGTGTCTTTGTGTTCTCCAAGAGAAGAAAAACAGAAAAAAAAATGAAGAAAGAGACAAAAATACACTCTTTTTTACTATTGCCTAGTTGGCTTCTGTATCCTTGCTTCAAAGTAATGGAAACAAGAATAGAGCTGTCAATTTCATCCTACTGGTTGAACATATTGAAAATAAAGAAACTTGGTAGAAATAGGTGGAGTCTTTGAATGCAGTTATGTAGACAATCCCAACCAAAAATGGTGATAGGAAGATTCCTGGACAGAGAAGTGAAGATGAGGCTTTCTGTTCCCTTAAAGATTTACAGCCTCAGAAACCCCGAGTTGGAACCAACCACATGGTACATAACCACCACCACCATATGAATGTATTAGAATCCTGGTGTGACATCGTAGGATAAACACTGAACTGCTAACAAAAAGGTCGGCAGATCAAATTCACCAGCCTCTCCTTGGAAACACTATACAGTGTCATGATGAGGTGGAACCTACTCAATGACACTTAATAACAAAAACAAAAAGGATATATTCTAGTTTAGGTATATCCTGGCAAACAAACAATGGGGAACTTGAATAAGTGCACAATTGTAACGAATTCAATCAAGTTACTTTCTTAAAACAAAAACTTTATTGTGAATTGAGTGAAAGTGTACAGAGCAGATCATCATTTTTTCATTCAGCAATTCATATACTTTGTTTCATTACAATGATTGCAATCCCCTCCACGTACCATCAGTTAACAGCATTTACCTGCATTGCCTTTAACTCTTACACTCCCTGTGTTTCCTGCTACCTTCATCTTTCCTCTGCCAGCTTCCCATCTACAATCAAGTTACTTTTTAACATAATTCTCTATGAGCAACATTTACATATAGAATTGTATCCTAAGTTTTGACAACAAAAATAATTATAACTTTGATTTTCAAATTTGTTCAGCATACACGAGGACACAATGTAACATACACTTAGTATAATACTAACATAAGTAATAATTTAACATAATACTAAGGGGAGCTCTGGTAGCGTAGTGGTTACGAATTGGGTTGTATCATCTGAATAGCGCAGGTTGTTAATGAGTCTTTCTTTAATTCTGATGCATTGTTTTTCTTCATGTAATTCAGCTTTATGAAGTCTATGCTCAGCATACAGATTGAATAAATATGGTGAAAGGATACAATCCTGTTGCACACCTTTCCTGATTTAAACCATTTGGCATCTCCTTGTTCTGTTTGAAAGACTGCCTCTAGGTCTATGTACAGGTTCCTCCAAAGCACAATTAAATGTTCTGTAATATCCATTCTTTGCAATGTTAGCCATAACTTACCATGATGCACACAGTCAAAAACTTTTGCATATTCAATAAAGAAAAATGTATCTGCATAGCAAATACTAATAATGATGCATTTATCTGAGTGACACTTCCAGAATGATACATTTTAAGATAATAGTTATAGTTAGAAATAAAATCTAAAGAGATTCCAATAATATTAAGTATTTAAAATATAGAAGTTTTTTAAATCTTTCCCCTCTCTTATTTTCACATTATTTAACAAAATTACTCTGAGTTTTATTGTATAAGTATATTGAACACCAAGATGAAAGGGATGTCAAAATGTTCAACTACCTACTTTTTATTTTATTATGTTACACATTTTAATGCCTCAAATGTAGAGCATAAAATAATAGTTTGCAACTGTAATTAATTTTTTAATTTTTTAGGTGATCTACAACAAACTAAAAAGTGTATTATTGTTATTGTGGTTGTGGCTTTGTTGATATTACTCAAGAAAGGCCCATAATATACAGATATTGAATATCCCCATTTTCCCAGTGGTCAGATACTTTGAGCTCTTTGTGTTGACTGAATCATGAAATGACTTATTGTATCACTAAGGAAATTGAACTTGAATATTTCTGTATAATTTTCAGAATTCCTTCTTTCATATTTTAAATGTAGTTATAAGTAAAAGAACAAAATAGTCTTCAATAGATACATGACTAAAAGATGAGAAAAAGAACGCTACAACAAACCATATGTATATATATACACACATATGTATTTTGTTGTTGTTAAGTGCTGTCGAGTCAGTTCCAACCCATAGTGACCGTATATAAGGTTTTCAAGGAGCAACTGGTGAGCTTGAACTGCCAACCTTGAGATCCAAACCAACTTTGCAGTCCAGTGCAACATAGTGATACATTAACCCACAGTGCCACACCAGGACTTCATATATATATACATTTTATTCCCGTAGGATTTCATTTATTCAAAGACATGTATCCAGTTTAATTTTTCATAAGTGATATATTGATCATTCCACATAGTGAATTCCCTTTTTAAATGAGAAATTACATTAAATCGACTGAAGTTGGAGTAATGTAAAATGCTTTTTGTCCACTACAGTCACTTCAACTGGTTGCTTCATGTTTTGCAGAGTGGAATTTTACTCTATTGGGTTTTCACTGGGTGTGGCTTTTCAGAGGCAAATCAGCAGATGGCCAAGCTTTCTTTGGAGCTATGTCTGGGTGAGTTCAAACAGCTTTTAGTTAATAACCAGCATGTTACCATTTTTTGTATGAATGTATTGAACTTTAAAATCAAAGCTATTTCAAATTTTTAAACTATCTACTTTTTATTTTATTATGTTATGATTTTAAAGTCTCAAATTTAGAACATAAAAATAACAGGACGTAACTGCTTAAGATAATTAAATAGCAATTTCTAATTGCAAAGGAGTTATGTAGAGATATATAGATTTTAGTGTTTCAAATTTAGAACATAAAATGTATATATAAAACTGGGTCCTGACGTGGCACCATAAATGCTGGATTGCTAACTGCAAGGTCAGTTCAAACCTACCAGCCACTCTTCAGAAATCTATACAGGGTTATTATGATAAACAACAACAATATACAGATTAGCACTACATGATTTAAAAGTTTTAGATCTCCTATGGTGGAAGGAAAAGTTTCAATGAAACAAGAACCATATAGTTACATATAAGAAAATCCTTTTCTAACAAATTCTAAACCTCAGATCTACATTATCCATCATCAGAACCCAGATTGGGAGGAGGAGAACAATTTTTTTAAAAATGTAAAAAAACTTAAAGAAACAGAAAAATTTAAAGATATGCTTAAGTAATGGAGAAATGAGTGCCTATCAGGAATGTCGGATTTAGACATCTTAATTTTCTGGAGCAAAAACCAACCAAAATATTTTGTCACCAACAAAATCTAATGGCATTTCTGAGAATGACCTGAAAAATTAGTTCTCAGTATGCTTAATACTTAAGAACATTTCCCAGTAGTCACTGAAAAATATGATATTGACTTTTGAAATTCTAAGAAGAGTGGAAGAATGTTTTCATCTGTAACAATGAATCACATCCTGACAGCACCATCTACCAGTCATAGTTCAAACTGCAATGGAAAAAGAGTTATTCTAAAACAAAGCCTCAAATACAAATAAACAAAACAACTTCTGCAACTACACAGTACACAGCTTTGTCTAATATACATGTATAAACACTTTGAATTTACATCAGCTCATTCATAGATTTATATGTCTCACAAAATACAGCTTCTTAAGTTAACTACTATTTGCAAAATACATTTATTTTAATCACTACAATATACTATCCATGGTTTGTTCATTTCCTTCTAACTGTAATGATGTCTCATGTAATAAATAACTTCATGTCTTCCTGCACCACTGGCCTTAGCATGTTATTCCAGAGTCCAGAAAGCAGCAACAGCGACAACGACAACAAACAAACATCTTATCTTTTATACAAGTTTATATTTGGAAAGGGCTATTCTAAGTTTGTCTTTGAGGCTTGCTTTATAAATAGACCACACTAAAGTCTCTTATAGGCATGTGGCATAAACGATTCTTTCTAAAATCAACCTTGGTTGAGTTCAAGCACATTTTCTCCTCAGTCTCTTTCACATCTTCTTTCTCTTTCTTCTAATGTTTTAATTATTATTATTATTACAAAGGAAAATCAATTATCCCAACATTTTGAATTACACATCTATCTGGGATCCAACATAACTGAAGAAACTCTGTGAACCAGGAACAAGTTCAAATTGTGAAGCTAATGGAAAAACTGGTTTTCAAGATGAAACATAAATGCTTCTATGAGTAATTAAATTGACACTGATATACCAATCTACTCTGAGGATTCAAAGATAATTTGCTTATGAATATGTAAAAAAATTGTACCCATTGCTTATTTGCCACAAGGTATTTCATATCTTACATGTAACTTCCATTATAGATTACAATGAAATGAAAAGAATATTCATGGGATTATAAAACATATAATTTTATTTGACAAGTTCATTTAAAACTTTATGAAATAATTTTGAAAACCAGAAATGCCTCCTCTTGCCTTTTTTTTTCTCTCTCTTTTTTTTTTTTAGGAAGAAAGAATACTTACTTTACATTTTTCTTAATATAGAAGTCTTTTTTGTTTTGAAAGGAAAGCTACATTAAGACGCACCCACACAATCTGGACACAATACAGGCAATTTAAACTAGTTGTTTGAGTGAAAATCTCTCTGTCTTCATCTCAGTCAAAATATTACCTAAATGTAATCTGAACCATTTAGAGTAGCTCTACTTAAACTGTGTTATGTTTTCAGTAGTAAAGAGACTGATAACTTGATAGTTCCCCAGGGTTTGATGCTTATAGTTTAAGTACAAAGTTGACATTACACGCTATTTTTCTGAAAATCCCCAGGGCTGCATTAGAGATGAGATAAGCAAAGATGGAGAGTGTTGTTCAGAAATCCATGGGTATCTTCAACCACAGTACTACTAGCCAGCATCCCTACAGGTCTATTCATACTCAGCGTAATTTTGCTACTGATAGTTGACAGAGGGGACTGAAAATTTGGCTCCAAAGTTTTATATGTGTGTGTGCATGTGAGTGCTATTATTTATGCATATTTGAGAATATAATATATATTTGTACATTTATTGAGAATAGAATTACTATGAAAGGTACAACTACTATGCATTAAATAAAACTCTTGGTAATATTTTATACAGGAATTGAGTTCATGTTTGTTTGTTTCTCTATAGAATTAGAATTTTATTACAAACGTTCTTAATTCAGGCAATCATAATTTCTCTAAATTTCTACTTCATTACCTAATATATATATATATATCACAGGATAAAGATGAGGCTTTCTGCTCTGGTAAAGATTTTTAGCCTAGGAAACCCTGTACAGGGTCACTATGAGTTGGAACCAACTCCACGTCACATAACAACAACAACAAAAACTATATATATTAGCACTACATGATTTTAAAGTTTTAGATGCCCTAAGGTGGAAGGAAAAGTTGTAATTTATATTCTAATATTTATGCTTAACTTTTGTCTCTCTATTTTCTAATTGAATGTCTATAGTTCGCCAACTGATGTGTCTAGTCTCATTACCCCCACCATCATTGTACACAAACATGTTTCTCTCAAGTAGTCTCTCCTGATGAAACTTCATTTCCCCTCTCTCTATCCCAAACTTGAAATTCAGTCTCACCGATAATGAAAGGTCTTTTAAAGTTCTTGCTTTCTCTGTCCCCCATCCTCCCTCCAATCTCATATTTTGTATGTTTGGGACATCCTCACACCTTATTCAATACCTACTGAAACAGCATTCATTTACACTTGATCTCCTGTATTGCCCTCACCAGATTTTCTCCTCACATCATATTGGAACCACTAACTTTCATTTCACTATAATTTTTAAGGGCAGAGAGTGTGCTTGGTCTATTTAGTAAGCTTAGGACTGGAAAGTAGACCTGATAAAACTGGTAGCTAATCAATCTCTTGTTGGTGATGATGGTGCTATAGTCAGTTCTGACCCATTTTTGACCCTATTTTCAACACAAGGAAACCCTGCCAGGTCCTGGGTCATCCCACTATTGTTTCTATGTTTGAGATGACTGTTGTAACCACTGCCTCAATCTATATCTTGAAGGTCTTTCACTTCTGTGCTGACCCCTCTACTAAGCATGATGTCTTCCTCAATCTAAGTTCAAGGAATCAACAAATGAAGGATTGAATAAACAGCTCATTTTAGTAATTTCAAAAAAAAATAATAATTGAGAGAAAGTTTGATTAAGAGAATCTTCTAAGGCCCTCTTTGAAAAAATGGCATCAGATCTCAAAGATCACTTAGCTCTGTTTCTAATTTCTTGACAGCTGTGCCTGAAAAATGTTAGCACAATAGCATTGTAACAATCTCAGCTACATACAATGTCCCATTGAGACTATGATGTGCCTTTTCTCTTTGTATTAAACAAAGTTAGTTAATTTAGAATACTGCTATTTGCATTCAGTGCTATCTGCCCCAGGCTCGAGATAGAAGAAACAATTATAGGTGTTATGCGCTGGACTGCAAAGTTGGTTTGAACTGCAAGGTCCGTGGTTCAAGCTCACCAGTTGCATCTGGGAAATCCTATATAGGGTCACTATAAATTGGAATTGAATTCAAAGCCCTTTAACAACAACAACATGAAGCAACTAGGTTGCTCTCTTAATCTTCTTTTCCATGGTATCTCAATTATTGAATACTTAGGGTTCTCCTGACTTCCACCGAGTTTTTGTTGTTGTTGTTGTTAAGTTTGGGTTAGTACAGCCAGCTGGTTAGAATCTGCTTCCCATGTGTTCTTAATAACTTTTATTTCCCTAAGGGCTAGCCTATGCTTCTCAAACTTGAATACATGTTAAAATTGTCAAGGTAACTTCAAAAAAAAAAAAAAAAAAAAATTTATGTGGACCCAGACCCAATATCTGGGTCCTGGGCAATATCATGTTCTATATAAATCCTAACTAATACTAACGTGTGTCTACACTCACCCACCATCTCCATTCTTGAATTTTCATTTGAAATCCTGGAATTGTCTGACGCTTTAATCTATTTGAAAACAATTTCTGTATATGACTTCTGGAGAAGATGCTGCATATTCAATATACACGGACTATTCCAATATAAGGAGACCTGATGTGGCACTGTGGGTAATGCGATGCACTGCAAGGTTGGCTTGAACTGCAGCGGCTCCTGGGAAACCTTATATAAGATTGCTGTGATTCAGAACAGACTCTATGACAATTAACAACAACAACACTCCAATGTGTAATTAATGATACAGATTTGGGATCTGGTGAAAAGGTTGAAAACAGAAATGGGAAAATTGTTTTCCAGAATTTCCCCCTAATTCCTAACATTTTCTTACTAAATCCTCATTTTCTTAAACTCAATCACTCCTTCTGTGAGTGATCTGAGGAGCTTCTAGATCAATGCTTATTGTTAAGCAGATAATGTTAATATTAACACAATAGGAGAATAATTAAAGATGAGCAACTAGCTATAGCTGGCATAACAATGTTGTTGTTTTTAGGTGCCATCAAGTTGGTCTGACCCATAGAGACCTTATGCACAGCAGAACGAAACACTGCCCGATCCTGGGCCAAACTCACTACTGTTGCCACACTTGAGTCCATTGATGCTGCCACTTGGCCAATCCATCTCGTTGGGGGTCTTCATCTTTTTCTTTGACCTTCCACCTTACCAAACATGATATCCTTCTCCAGTGACTGGTTCCTCTTGACAATATGTCTGAAGTATGAGAGATGAAGTTTGGCCATCCTGGCCTCCAAGGAGCACTCTGGCTGCACTTCTTCCAAAATGGATCTATTGGTTCTTTAGGCAGGCCAAGGCACTTTCAATAATAACTCAAAAACATTAATTCTTCTAGAGTCTCCTAATTTACTGTCCAACTTTCACATGCATATAAGGTGATTGAAAATACCCTGGCTTGGGTCAGGTGCACCTTAGTGCTCAAGCTGACATCTTTGCTCTTCAACACTTTAAAGAGATCTTGTGCAGCAGATTTGCCTAATGCAATACAATACATCATTTGAGTTCTTGGCTGCTGCTTCTGTGAGTGTTGATAGTTGAGCCAAGAAGAATGAAGTCCTTGACAACTTCAATCTTTTCTCCATTGATAAGAATGTTGTTTATTGGTCCAGTGGTGAAGATTTTTTGTTGTTGTTGTTTTTCATTGAGATAACCCATAATGAAGGCTGTGTTCTTTGATCTTCATCAGTAAATGTTTTAAGTCCTCTTCACTTTCAACAAGCAAGGTTGTATCATGTGCATATCGCAGGTTGTTAATGAGTGTTCCTCCAATCCTGATGCCACGTTTTTCTTCATAGAACCGAGCTTCTTGGATTATTTTCTCAGCATGCATGTTGAATAAGTATGGTGAAACAACCTTGTTGTACACAATTCTTAATTTTAAACCATTCAGTGTTTTCATGCTCTGTTCAAACAACTGCCTCTTGCTCCAGGTACAGATTCCTCATGAGCACAAGTAAGTGCTCCTGAATACTCATACTTCACAATGTTGTCCATAGCTTGTCATGATCCATACAATTGAAAACCTTTGCATAGTCAATAAAGCACAGGTAAACATCTATTTGATATTCTCTGCTTTCAGCCAAGATCCATCAGACATCAGCAGTGATATCCCTTGTTTCACGGCCTCTTCTGAATTTGGCTTGAACCTCTGGAAGTTCTCTGTCAATGTATGAGCATAGCCGTTTTTGTATTACCTTTAGTAAAACTTTACTCACATGAGATATCAAAGAGATTGTCCTATGATATCTGCATTCTGTTGGGTCACCTCTCTTTGGAATAGGCACAAATACGAATCTCTTCCAATTGGTCTGCCAGATAGTCTTCCAAATTTCTTGGCAGAGATGAGTGAATGCCTCCTGTGCTGCCTCACTCTCTGGAAAGATTTCAATTTTTATTCCATCAATTCCTGGTGCCTTGTTCTTTGCCAATTCCTTCAATACACCTTGGACTTCCTTCTTCAGTATTATTGGCTCATGATCATATGCTACCTCTTGAAATGGATGAACAATAACCATTTCAAATGGTTGAACAGTAACCTTAACAATAGAAAGGTTGAAAGCATTCTGACACCTAATAACTACCTCATCAGTCATTTACAGAAGTACTGATAGTTCTCTTGAGATATTGATTAGGATTTTTGAGGGGGCAAGATATTCTCAAGTATACTGTCTATGCTGTAGTGAAAAACTACACCTCTGGCCGTTGCTGTGTGGACAAGGGGAGTTATTTGACTTAAAGCTATTTAGTTCTCTATTTAATCAGTGGCCAATTTGATTATCTTCCAGTAATTCATAATAACTCTAACTGAGATATTTAGAGGTTTTCAATAGGGCTGTGGCTAATTTGAACCACATGAAAGTTCATCATTTACAAAAAGCCAACGGATTGCTTTAGCAGTTATGGTGGTGGTGTGCCATGGCGCAGGTTCACCTCAGAGCGATAGGGTTTTCGAGGCTCTAAATCTTTATGGAAGCTGAAAGCCTCATCTTTCTCTGGTGAAACTATTGGTAGTTTCAAACTGCTTACCATGAGATTAGCAGCCTGATTCATAACCACTATGCGACCATTAATAGTCATACATTGGAAAAAAATAGAAAAGGACTCCCTGATGACTTTCTAGTTCCTGGGAGTTCAGGAAATACGTCCTTCAAATCAATTGAGGATATTCCCATGTATTGTCCAGTAGATTTTTTTTTTTTTTCCCTTAGCTCAATTAGTGAAATTTGAGATCATTAAAATAATATTGCCCGTAACCAAAGGAGCCTGGTAATAGTGGATTACAAACTGGGCTGCTAATTGAAAAATCAGTAGTTTGAATCTACTAGCGGCTCTGGGGGAAAAAGATGATGCTTTCAGCTCTTGTAAAGATTCACAACCTCAGAAACACTATACAGAGTTGCTATGAGTTAGAACTAACTTTACACATCACTAACACATTTAACTAAAAATAATAAAGACTTCAAGAATGTTGTTGTTGTTAAATGCCTTGAGTTGATGCATAGCGACCCTGTATAGGGTTTCCAAGGAGCAGCAGGGGAGCTTGAACCACTGACCTTGCAGTTCAAATGACTGTGCAGTCTGATGTATTAGCTCGCAGCGCCACACCAGTAGCTATCTAAATATTCCATGCTTTGAGTTGCTTTTGGTAAAAAAATAAAAATAAAAGAAAGAGTTTAGCCTCAGATTGACTATTTTCAAAGAAAGGATTTCACCTAAAAGACAAGTCTTTGCAAAGAACTACAGATTATATAATGGAGGAGAAATTTGTTGTTGTTAAGTGCCTTTGATTGACTCCATCTCATAGTGACCATGTGTAGTTAAATTATCTGATAATTCATGTCAGTTGTTGTTGATGTTAGGTGCCATGGAGTTGTTTCAGACTCATAGCAACCCTATATAGGGTTTCTGAGGCTGTAAACGTTTATCAGACTAGAAAATCTTACCTTACTCCCTTGAAGTGACTGGTCAGTTTGAACTGCAGACCTTGTAGTTAGGAGTTCAGCGCTTTTTCATATCAGTAAGTTACTTTATACAATATAACTTTACCACCATATTCTTCAGAAGGAGCTCTGGTAGCGTAGTGGTTACGAATCAGGCTGCCAGCCTCAAGGTCAGCAGTTCGAAACTACCAGCCGCTCCGCAGGAGAAAGATGAGGCGGTCTGCTCCCGTAAAGATTTACAGCCTCGGAAACCCTGTGTAGGGTCGCTATGAGTCAGAACCGACTCCACGGCACATAACAACAACAACAACAACATTCTTCAGACATTCAAAAAATAATATTCTGTATATTCCCAAAACGCTATATAATGGCAAAGTATTGCCATTCTCAGAATGATGATAATGGTAATGATTGTTAATATTTATGTGCAAAGCTCTGTACCAACACTCCTACCACCATCAACATGAACAAACTATAAATGGATTACAGCGCTGTTAAGAATTTAGAAATAGTGCTATTTTTACTTTACAGATACAGAAGTCCATGCTTAGAGTAGTTAAATTAAGTCATCAATGTCATACAGTTGTAAGATAGTGGATGCAAATTGCAAAAACAATTGAGTCTGGTTTCTGAGTTCATGATCTTAGCCACTCTTTATTATTCTTGGAGAGAAATTTTCCTCAATCTCTAGAGTTGAATAAGTAGAAAATTATCCAGGTTAATGGGAATGCAAACCATCTGAAAAGATTTTCAGTGGAGAGTTAGGAGTGTGGCTGTCTGAGAGACCACATTGAATCACAGCTGGTGTTCTTGGGAAAAGTAAAGTCTTCATAAAAAATGTCTAATTTGAGAAAGATCAACTTAACACTTCTTTGGAGGGTTGATCAAAAGCAGGAAGATATACTTGAAAGCTATTTTGTATTTAAAAGATACTGGGACTTGATTTATGGTTGTCCAGGCTTGTGGAACTTGGTAAAGAGAAAAAATAATTCTAAATTTTAAATCTACTGAACTAAAAAAAATAGTATTGCCACAGGAAGCAATAGAAAACTGAAAAGCATGAAATTTTTGTTGGGGGAATAGTAAAATGATTTATATACTTCATTGGCAGTATAATCAAATTGTGTGTAAAGATGGAAAATAGACTTTTTCTTTCTCAAACTAATATATTTTTTCTTTTTCTATTCTAGAACAAGTATACCTTTGAGGGTATATTTTAGCATATCAGCCTAAAATTAATATTTCAGCTAGTTTTAACTGTAGCCTTTGTATTTTGCTTTGGGACTATGTATTCTATTTTCATATTTTATAGCTGGATTGTTGTTGATGCTGTTGAGTCAGTTTTAAGTAATGGAGACCCTGCATAGGGTTTCTAAGGAGTGACTGGTGATTTGAACCACCAACCTTGTGGTCAGAAGTCTAGTGTTTATCACACAACACCACACCAGAACTCCATAGCTGGATGGTGGTGGTAGTTGTGTGCCATGGCGTCGGTTCCAGCTTCTAGTGACCCTATATAGGATTTCTGAGGCTGTAAATCTTTATAGGAGCAGAAAGCCTTCTCTTTCTCCCGTGGAACAGCTAATGGTTTTGAACTGTTGATCTTGAGGTTAGCAGCCTGACTTGTAACCACTATGCTACCAATGCTCCTTCCATAGCTGAATAGTGCACTATTTTTATGCCCAATACACCAGGGCTGATATATTGCCTCATTTTTCCCATGAATTCACGTTTATAGAGACCTGCATCTTAACATAGAGGTTTGCATTTTTGACTAGTACAAGCAGCTCCTGGGTTATGAATATCCAGCTATGAACAACTCATACTTGCTCTTTAATATTATATAAATGTTCTCTCACTTTGAAATGATTGAGCCAAACTATAACCAAAACCAAACCCAGATTTACCACAAAATGCCTGCCTGCCACAAGGATAGTCAATTTCTTGGAGACAGGGATATGGTAAAGAAAGCAAGCTTTAATGCATATCACATACACCAGAGGCAGTAAGATTGTTTGCCCTTCGAATACTGCCTCCTTGAGGAAAAAGGGGAATGAGGATTTACAGGTATTTGGGGAATGGGGTAGAGGTCTGAAGGTATTCAAGAACTTCTTTACTGTTCTTGTTATCTCAGATTGTGCTAAACCCTCAGAGGAATTTTCAGGAACTTCTTTATTCCTGTAACCGTCCTCCTGGTTGTCGTTGTTGTTGTTGTGATGTGCCGTGGAGTC
>NW_006408524.1:39455041-39458210 GCF_000296735.1 Chrysochloris asiatica | reverse complement strand
CTCAGAAAGCCCATGCAGGGCAACTATGAGGTGAAACTGACTCAACAGTACTTAACAACAATCTAAAAGAAAATACAGATCAAGGTTTGCAGACTCACTTTTTTCTTTGCAAGACAGAGTCACTTTAGACAGTTAGAGCATCATCAGTACTGACTAGTCAATTCTGACTCATATTAACCCTGATTATGGTTTCCAAAGAGTAGCTGATAGGTTTGAACTGCTGACCATGTGGCTAGCAATCTAGCGCTTACCCTACAGTGCAAAGGCTGTAAACCGTTACTGTAAATCTCTCCTGCCGTAACTTTAGAGTTGGAACCACTAATCTTTATAGTTTGCAGCCAAGCACTTAACAACTATGTCACTGAGGTTCTTGAACCAACACCTAGTCACAACAATTTCTTCAACATAATCACCTTCACTTGCTTCCCATGGAGTTTTGTTGTTGTTATTGTTTTAACCTTTTATTGTGAATTGAGTGAAGGTTTACAGGCAAGATAAGACTCGAAGGGTCTTGGAGTCAATGAGTCCAGTGGACTAATGAAGCATGTGAACATCAGTCTCCATGACTCTGAGACCAGAAGAAACTAGACGGTGTCTAGCTACCACTGAAAAGGATCATATTAGATGGTCTTGGTTAGAGTGTGAGAAAATGTAGAACAAAATTCAATATTATTTAATAACAATAATCACAACAAAAACTGGGTTTGCTGGTCAGAAAGGGCTGGAGGAACCTGAGACTATGGCCTTCAATCACCCTTCAGGTCTGGAAAGGAACTCACCCTCATGGTCCAATTTTCAGCCAAGTAGTAGAGAGGTTTATGTTGTTGTTGTTGTTAAGTGGCATCCAGTCAGTTCTGACCTGTAGAGACCCTGTATAGGGTTTCTGAGGAGCAATTGGTGAGATTGAACCAGTGACCTTGCAGTTCAAACCAATCTTACAGTCCAGTGCATTTACCCACAGCACAACACCAGACTGGGGAGTGGGGGAGGGGAACATAATAACACTAGCAAGCTATGCTTACCGAGTAATTGTCAATCATTCAAAATCAAAAGGGAAACATTTTCCATGCAGTTTTTAAATAATTGAAAAGGCCAAGGTTTTGTACCAGTTCATGATGACTTGACTCCCTGAGAAGAATTTGTATTTCCACCACAGATAAAATGAATAAGAATTTATCTTTTAACAAGATCCAAGGTGGTAATTATAGAGCCCCAGATTATTAGATGCTCAGGCAATTCTCTTTTTTTTGGCTGGATAGTGTACTTTATTGATGATACATGACAAAACTGGGCTCTCTAAGCCCCTCCCCTTCTCCAGGGGCTCTGGATGGAAACTGAGAATGGGAGCTTCTCAGTGTGTAGAAGGGGTAGAGTTGGGGTAAAGACTCCCAGAAGCAGAGGGCCTCTCTCTTCCTCTAGTGCTGTTGCTGGGGCTGGTGGTCCAGGGGGCTCTTAGTCTTTAGAGGCCATGTGGACCATAAGATCCACCACCCTGTTGCTGTAGCTGAATTCATTGTCACACCAGGAAATGAGCTTGACAAAGTGGTCGTTGAGGACATCAAAGATGGAAGAGTGGGTGTCATTGTTAAAATCACAGGAGATGACCTGGTCTTCAGTGTAACCCAGGATGCCTTTTAGGGGTCCATCTGATGCCTGCTTCACCACCTTTTAGATATCATCGTATTTGGCAGCTTTCTTCAGGCAGCAGGTCAAGTCCGTGACAGATATATTATGAATGGGGACATGGAAGGCCATGCCAGTGAGTTTCCCATTCAGTTCAGGGATGACCTTGTCCACAGCCTTGGCAGCACTGGAGATGCAGGGATGATGTTCTGGGCTGCCCCACGGCCATCACACCACAGTTTCCTAGAGGGGCAGTCCACAGTCTTCTGGGTGGTAGTGATGGCATGGACTGTGGTCATGAGTCCCTCCACAATGCCAAAGTTGTCATGGATGAACTTGGCCGGGGGGGGGGTGTGTGTGTGTGCAAACAGTTGGTGGTACAGGAGGCATTGCTGACTTTCTTGAGGGAGTTGTCATACTTTTCGTGGTTCACGTCCATCACAAACATGGGGACATCAGCAGAAAGGGCAGAGATTACCCTTTGGCACCACCCTTCAAGTGAGCCACAGCCTTCTCCAAGGTTATGAAGACACTGGTGGACTCTACAAAGTATTCAGCACCAGCATCACCGCGTTTGATGTTGGTGGTATCTTGCTCATGGAAGACAGAGATGGGGTTCCCATTGATGATAAGCTTCCCGTTCTCAGCCTTGACAGTGCCACTGAACTTGCCATGGGGGAATCATACTGGAACATATATACCATGTAGTTGAGGTCAATAAAGGGGTCGTTGATGGCAACAACCTCCACTTTGCCAGAGTTAACAGCAGGCCTGTTGGCCAGGCACCCAATACAGCTAAATCTGTTGACACCAACCATCACCATCCTGTCTCAGGGATGCAGCTGATACTGCAAGAGAAACTGTGGTTGCCTGTCAAATGGGTAGGAACAGAGAGCCAATGCTAAAGCAATTCTTACATTAACTTTGTGAAGTGTATAAATTTAGTATTTAGATTTTTTTTAATTTTTGCATGTGAATGTCTATGTACCTTTCTTTGTTTTGTTTTTTCCTGCCACCATTTATTGAAACCACCACTAGTCTGTCAGCTTGTCGTACTGTGGTAGCTTGTGTGTTGCTGTAATTCTGGAAGCTATGCCACGAGTATTTTAAGTGCCAGTAGGGTCACCCACAGTGGACAGTTTTAAAATGAGATTCCAGATGAAGATAGATTAGGAAAAAGGAGAGACAGACTATTTCTGAATGTTTATTCACTAAAATATGAATAGTAATAGAACACATTCAGTACCAGATTATTAAATACTGAAACATGATGAAGAGCTCCAGAATGTTGTCAGATATAGTGCCAGAAGATGATTCCCTTAGGTTGGAAGGCAATCAAAATGTGACTGGGGAAGAGCTGCCTCGTCAAAATAGAGTTGACCATGATGACATGAATGTTGTAAAGTCTTCAGGACCTTCATTTGCTTCTGTGGCACAACTCAAAACGAAGAGAAACAGCTGTAAACATCCATTTATAATTGGAACATGGAACATATGAAGTATGAATATAGGAAAATTGGAAATTTTCAAAAATGAATGGAATGCC
>NW_006408524.1:39448687-39451268 GCF_000296735.1 Chrysochloris asiatica | reverse complement strand
TTAGCTTATGGATATGATTATAGAATTTTTCATCTTTAACCTATTGATGGGATGATTACATTAATTGATATGTTGAATGTTGAACCAGTCTTATATACTGGAAATAAATCATATCTAATTATGGTGCATAATTTTTTATACATTATTGGTTTGTATTTACTAAATTTTTGTTTAGGAATTTTACATCTATGTTCATGAAATATATTGATGTGTGATTTTTCCTCTTTAGTAATATCTTTGTATGGTATTGGTCCTAAAGTAATGCTGGTCTTCCAGAATAAGCTAGAAAGTATTTCTTCTGCTTTTATTTTCTGAAAGATACAGTAAAGGCTTTATTGTTATTTTTTACATTTATGTGCCACCAATCTTGTATCTTAATACATTTCCAAACAGAGCTCCTAATTAAATAGGTAGACAAAAGAAATTGTATTTTAATGAGCTTAAGCATCCTTTTTATGCATTTATTGGCCAATCACTATTTCTCTTTTCATTAGTTTGTACCTTATATTCTTTATTCTTTTTTTACTGAAGACTATATTTTTTTCTTTTGTATGAATGTCTCACTTTTATTAATATTAAGTTCAAGAGCTATACTTTATTGATAATATGCTACCTTCTTTCTCATAGCACATTTTAATAAGATTTAATTAAATTTATTCTTCTGATTTAATGAATTTTAAACTATATATTCTAAATGATTTTACTTAGGGTGCTTAAAAAATACATTAAGCAAATCATGGATTTATTTTATTTTATTTTTTTCAGGATTTTATGTTAGGCCAGGACTACATGGAGAAATAGACTTCATTTATCTAAATGCAAATAAAATTAAAATGAATTCATAATGCACACATGCTAGATTTTAAAAATATGTAAGACATGTTAGTCTTGTACTGTCTGTTCTTAATCACTGCATTATGTTAAAGGCCATTTCAAAGTACTTAGTAAACATAATTGAAAAATCTACAAAGAATAAAAGAAATGAAATTATGCTTGCCAGAAGTCCTAAGTTTTATACAGTTCTTCATACGCTATATTTTTAAGACTCGGTCAGTTTTCATCATGTTTATTATTGTTGTTGTTAGGTTCCATCAACTCTTTGATTCATAGCAATCTTATGCACAATAGAATGAAATGCTGCCTGGTTCTGCTCCAACCTCATAGTCGTCATGCTTGAGCCCATTGATGTTGCCACTGTGCCAGTCCATTTCATTGGGGGGTCTCTGCTGGGGTTTCTTCTGGCCCTCCACTTTACCAAGCCTAATGTTCTTCTCCAGGGACTGATTCATTCTGATACTATGTCTAAAGCATGAGAGATGATATTTGGCCATCTTGGCTTCTAAGGAGCATTCTGGTTCTACTTCCTCCAGCACAGATTTGTTTGTTCTTCTGGAAGTCCATGCTACTTTTAATATTCTTCTTTAACACCATAATTCGAGTGCATCAATTCTTCTACAAGCTTCCTTATTCATTGTTCCACTTTCACATGCATATGAGGCTATTGACAATATCATGACATGGGTCACAAGCACCATCATACTCAAACTGACATCTTTGCTCTTGAACACTTTAAAGAGTTCTTGAGCAGCAGCATCATATTTATAGAGGATATAAATCAAGTGTATTGTGCTATCGGTTTACAAATTGCTGCCACCCAACTTCTTATTATGAGCCCTGATAGCATAGTAGCTTACGAGTTGGATTGAAAATTGCAAGGTCAGCAGTTCAAATATATTGGCTGTTCCATGGGAGAAAGATGAGGGACTTCTGCTCTTGTAAAGTTTACAGCCTTAGAAACCATATTCAGGATTGCTCTGAGTCAGAACTGATCAAACACACACAGTCATCACCAACAACTTCATACTCATTATGAAGGAATAGTAAATGAACAATAAATAGAGTTTAGAATTAGATTGCTTGGAAAGAATCTAATTTCAAAGAATATGTCTTAAAGCAAAGGTGGAGCAAGTTCAAAATTACAAATCTTAGGGATCCAAAAGGACATTTCTACTCTGTCCAGTAGAGTTGCTATGAACCAGAATTGACTTCATGGCAGTGGGTGAGGAATGTTGTTAAATGCCATCAAGTTAGTTCTAACTCATAGTGATCCTGTTTAAGGTTACCAAGGAGCACCAAACTTGTGGTTCAAATCTACTTTGCAGTCCAGTGCTTTATACTATAGTGCCACACCAGGGCAGAGTTATGGGTTGTTGTTGTTGCTGTTATTAGGTGCCATCGAGTCAGTACCTACTCATAGCGACCTTATGCACATCAGAAAGAAACACTGCCCGATCCTGGGGCAACCTCACTACTGTTGCCATGCTTGAGTCCATTGATGCTGCCACTTGGCCAATCCATCTTGTTGGGGGTCTTCCTCTTTTTCTCTGACCTTTCACCTTCTCCAGTGACTGCTCCCTCCTGACAATATGTCCAAAATATGAGAGACCAAGTTTGACCATCTTGGCCTCCAAGGAGCATTCTAGCTGCACTTCTTCCAAAAAAGATCTATTGGTTCTTTTGGCAGCCCATGGCACTTTCAATGTTCTCCTCCAACAACATAAATCAAAACATCAATTCTTCT
>NW_006408524.1:39438346-39447347 GCF_000296735.1 Chrysochloris asiatica | reverse complement strand
ACTTTTTGAAGCTCCCTCACATGCACCTACTAATTTATCAGCTATCTCATTGTCTGACATTTCACATTTATGACAACAATGAAAATCTACTATCTGACAGTTTTGTGTATCAACAATGTATGTTTGATAGTAATGGATGCTGAGGTGCTAGGAGAGAGTATCACTGGCTGTGAGTGCTAAGGTTAGTTTGGAAAAGTCATAATCCTCAATTTGGCAATTATGTAATGATGTAGATATCCTCCATTTTGTTTGGCACTTATGTAATGACACAATTTGGCAGTGATGTAATGATATATGATATAGTCATCCTCCATTTTGTGATCTTTAGTGGCCATCTTCAAATTTTACAGAACACCAATTTTTGCATAACAACTGTTTTTTGTAATATAAACATACTGATAAGTGAGAAATGGGTGTAGTAAAATTATATAGATTCTGAGATTAGGGTTTTATATATCTAGATTCTATTCCCCATATTGCCAATTACTAGCAACCTGACATGAGCAAGTCATTTGACCTTACTAAGTGGTCTTAATTATGTTGTCAGAAATTATTTCCTCCTGTCATCCAGAAGGTAATGAAAAGAACATTGGGCGAAAAGTAAAATCATGGTTTCTGGTTCTGTGTCTAATTCCTAACTTCTCTGGACCTCTGTTTATTTATGAGAGGAAATAATTGGAGAAGATAATTTTTTAAGTTTCTTCCATATTTTCCAGCACAAAGAGCCATCATTTTCTTATTCAATTTCACTTTCACGAGGCAAACAAGTGTTCTCAATGTTTCCTCTTTTTCATTCCTTTTCAAGTTCTTCTGGAAGGCTGTATCGTTGAGTCTAGGAGCAAGATATGTTGAAACATTTGAAGTTTTAAAAGCATTTATTTACCAGAAAAGACCTTTGCCATTGGATTTCAAACAATGATAGGAGTGGTTTTAAGAAATACAGTCTACACTACAACTTATTTCCCAAGGGCTCTGAAAGAAAGACCTCTCCTAAAACTTACATTTTTGAGAAAGGTGGAGCTGAGCTCTCATCTGTAGAAAACATCTGTCAGAATATATTACTCATTGCCAGAAGACCTCCTCTGGAAACTTTTTTTAATAATAACAATGTATAACAAAAAGATGCTTTGTATTTCTGTAATGCGTTTATTTAGACCACCTTTCCAACTTACTTATAAACATGTCTAAGAAACACAGGCTATGTCTAGACTACAAACAAAAAAGACACCAAAATTGACCAGAAAGCCTGTTATGGCATTGCTGAACTGGTATGTTCAGTAGTCTGAGCATCTATGTTAGTTTATTCTGTAGACGACTTTCATAAAGACTATAGGAAATACATAAATTTTATGACAGAAGAGTTTATTTACTCTTGGAAACATTTAAAACAATATCATCAACTGTAATCAGTGCTGATAGTTTAAAGAATAGGCTATGACTAGACTTAAAAACAAAGGAAAAATCAAAACAAGACTTTCCATTAAAATATTTTGCCAATTTTCAAATGGGGTTGCTTGCCTTGTTAGTACTGAATTATGTGTTTTTATATACTCATTTTCTAAATTCAAGTCTTTTCTTGTTGTTATTGTTGAGTACTGTGGAGTCGGTTCCGACTCATAGCGACCCTGCACAGAGTTTCCGAGGCTGCAAATCTTTACGGGAGCAGAAAGTCTCATCTTTCTCCCACGCAACCGCTGATAGTTTTGAACTGCCGACCTTGAGGTTAGCAGCCTGATTCGTAACCACTATGCTACCAGAGCTCCTTAAATCTTTTCTTAGATGCATGTATTAAAGATACTTTTCCCAGTCCATACATAATAACATCCTCTAAACTTACTAAATTTTTTAAAAATGTATTACTATTCTCAGTCTTTCATATTCCTATATAAATTTTGGAAATAGCTTGTCAATTCCTTCAACACAGATTATCAGAATTTTGATAGGGATTGCACTATAAAGATAAGTATACACGAAATTAATGATTTAAAATGATTGAGGACTCCAATTTCTGACTGCAATATATTTTTCCTTATATGTAGATCTTGGAATGATTTTAGTTTTCCAAGTAAAGGTCTTATGCATCTTTGTAAAATGTATCCTTATGTATTTTATATTTTGGGTACTATTACAAATGTTATTGTTTTCACCTCTAGTATAATGTTGTTGTCATTAGTTGCTGTGAAGTCAGTTTTGACTTACGGAGATCTCAGGTGAGCACAGTAGAACTGCCCCATAGCGTTTTCAAGGCTGTGATCTTTCAGAAACAAATCTCAGGCCTGTCTTCTGAGATACCTCTGGTTGAGTTTGAACCACCAACCTTTCATCTGTTCTTCCCAGAGACTTCTCATTGCAATAGAAATACAATTAACTTTTGTAAGAATGGTGAGTGGACAGTATCTGACCTTCTGTAACTTCACAGTGGGGAGAAGTATCAATATCAGTCCAAGACAGATTGAAGGCGGTAAGATCAGACAACCAAGGGGGCTTTAAAAAGTTCATGGGAAAGTGCAATTAAATAATAAAAGATATAAACTTTATTTCTCAACATAAACTCCATCAAGTTAATACACTTTTGTAAGTGATGATGTTGTTGTTGTTAAGTACCATCTAGTTAGTTCCGATTCATAGCAACACTGTACAGATTTTCCTAGGAGCGGCTGGTGGGTTTGAAGTGATAACATTGTGGTTAGCATTCCAGTGCTTATCCTACAGCATCACATGATAATAGCCGTTCAGTCCATCCTTAAAGAACTGAGGATCCTGGAAATTCAACCATGCAGGCTTTTTTTAAACATTATTAACAATAACAAAAAAGTGGATGTACTTTAAAGATTTTTTTTTGAGATCAAGAAACAAAAAGAAGTCAGAAGGAGACTGACCAGGACTGTTAGGTGGATGCCTAGTGGTTTCCAATTGAAGTTCTTGCAAAATTCCCCTTGTTGGATGAGAAGAATGGGCAGAAGCCTTGTCAATGCGGAGAGGACTCTGGTGAGGCTTTCCAAGGAGTTTTTCAGCTAAAACTAATATCAAACTGCACCTACTGCCATCAGGTCAATTCTAAATTATAATAGCTATACAACAGAGTAGAGAGGTCTCTTAGGGTTTGCAAATCTTTCTCCCATAGAGCAGCCAGACAGGTTTGACCCTGGGTTTGAACTATTGACCTTGCAGTTAGCAAACCAAACACTCTTAAAGTAGGTAAATGTTATCATTTCTTGGAGTCCTGGTGTGGCACTGTAGGGCAAGCACTAGATGGCTAACCATCAGGTCAGCAGTTCAAACCCATCAGCCGCTCCTTGGAAACATAATACAGGGCCACTAAGAATCGGGACCGACTTGATGGCAATTAACAGCAACAGTCATTTCTTGGCTCTCCAGAGTGTCAAAAAGCAATATGCCTTGAGCATCCTCAAAAAACTGTTGCCATGGCATTTGTTCTTGACTGGTCCATTTTTGCTTTGACTAACTAGACCACTTCCGACTCTTAGTAGCCATTACTTTGATTGTGTTTTGTTTTCAGGATAATACTGGGAAAGCCATATTTATTTTCCTATTATAACTCTATCAAGAAAGGCTTCATGATCTTGATCCTATATGTTTAAAATTTCCATAGAAAGTGCTGCTCTTTTCTGCAATTCATCTGGGTGCAATAGTTTTGATACACATAGAGTAGAAAGTTTACTCAATTTCAAGTAGAATTGTATAAACAGAATCAATTGAGATGTCTATGGTATTGGCTAATGTTTCTGTTGTTAGTCATCTATCATTTTCTATCAGGATATGAACAAGATTTTTTTTTTTTTTTTGCAATTGATATGAATGATCTGCAGCTGTGGGCTTCATCTTCAACATCATTTCGTCCCTTCTTAAAATGAATGATCCATTTCTAAACATCTGATTTCTTGGGGCATTGTCCTTATCAAATCTTTGTGATGCATTAATGATTTCACCACTCTTCCATCCAAGACTCACCATAATTTGATGTTTGTTCTTGCTTCAATGTTAGCAAACTCCATGTTGCTTTGATAGGGTCTTCTTTTCAATCTCATGTGTTATCTTTTTTTGTGTCTCAAAGTAGATCCTGTTCAAACATGTCATGACAAATTGGTCATGGTGGTGGTGTGCCTTGGAATTGGTCCCAACTCACAGTGACCCCGTATAGGGTTTCTGAGGCTGTAAATCTTTATGGGAGCAGAAATTACCACAGAACAGCTGGTAGTTTTGAACTGCTGACCTTGAGGTTCGCAGCCCGACTCATAACAACTATGCTATATTAGTATGAGTTTATTTTGGTGCAAAAGTTTATTTGAAATTCATGTTGTTGTTTTTTTCATAATACTCATTTTTCATTAACTTTTTGAAGACCCCTTGTATGAGGCTTCTATTTTAAGCAGAGCTTCAAACTAGTTAAACTTGATTCAGGTATGGCTTACAAAACATTAACAGTATGGACCTGAATTTTTAGAATGTGTGTAAACCAGAAAGCTACCTGGAATGGGAAACCTGGCTAGAAACTTAATCTCCTTCTTAGAAAGCAAGGGAAGCATGTGTGTTATATACCAACCAAATCTCCTGACAGGATTAATTGAGAATAGCAGTACCTAGCTCAAAAATGGTGATGACTGTACTCCTTTGAAAATGTGTCACTCTCTTCAGTCCTGGAAATAATCTAATAACTCACATCAGGCTCCTGAAAAGGTTCAGAATGCTTCTTGTGAGCATCCCATACCAGGGTTTCAAAATGTAATTTTTCCCATTTCGATTAGTAATCCTGATCACTCAAAATAAAATATGGGTCTGTTTTGGTTTTGTTTCATTTGCCATGACTGAACCAGTTTGAACCAATTTGAAGTTCTGATTTATAAGAGAAGAATATAGTAAGTAGAAAAAGAATGTAGGCAAGTATGAAATGTGAGAGGCATTTCACAAGGGAGTTCATTCCCCAGAGGCATCAATCATACACATGTACCACACCTGTATAACACTATGTCTCTGACTTGAATAAGTTGACCTATGCAAGGAATTTTAGATTTGAGAGAGCTCCCTGAGAAGCTTTCACTGGCTCTTTAAGTAAGCGAGCCACACTTCTCAATGTGGTTAGACCAGATGCAAACACCAGTAAAGAAACTGACAATGAGGTCACTGGGGAGTTTCAAATCTTAACTAGCACATTGTGATTTCCACTGTCCTTACCTAATTCAAGAATAAAACTCTGGACATCCAGTCATCCCCAGAAATAGAGAAAGTGCATTTTTAATACATAATAAACCAATTCAATTTCCATAGTGTCTGGTGATGTTCCCTTCTAAGTTTGTTGGAATTTTTTTATCAAGAAATGATCAAGCATTTTGTCAAACACCTTTTCTACATCTGTTGACATCATCACATGATTTTACCTTTTTAGACTGGGATAATCTCATTTATTTAAGATACATTTTTTTGGTATATTTTTGCATTTGATTTGTGAAAAAAAAATAGGAATTTACTGCATCTATCTTTATGAGGATATTTGTCTCTAGTTTTATTTCCTTGGAATATTTTTATCTGGTTTTGCTATCAGGTTAATAATGGTTTCATAGAATTGAGAAATGTTCCTTCTTCAATTTTTTAAAAGACTTTTGCAGAAAATTCTTCTTTTTCTTCACTTCCCCAGCCCCTGTTTAACATTTTTCTGTATTCTACTGGGCTAAAAAGGAGCTCTGGTAGCATAGTGGTTACGAATCGGGCTGCTAGCCTCAGAGTCAGCAGTTCTAAACTACCAGCTGTTCTGCGGGAGAAAGATGTGGCTTTCTCCTCCCGTAAAGATTTACAACTTCGGAAACCCCGTACAGGGTCGCTATGAGTCGGAACCGACTCCATGGCACATAGCAACAACAACAATTGGGCTAAAGGAGTAGGAAGGGCACTGGTGTGGAGTTGTAGGATAAGTAGCGAAATGCCAACCACAAGGTTGGTGGTTCAAACCCAGCAGCTACTCCTTGGAAACACTATAAGTCACTATGAGTAGAAACAGACTAGGCAGCACTTACCTACAGTGAAGGAGTAAGATGGAAATAAAGATGGGAACAGGGCAGTTTTACCAGTCTAATACTGTTAGATTCTTTTTAATTGTAACTGTTTCTCTCTTGGAACATTCTACTGTCATTCCTGTTACTGAGGTGATACATCTTTTTGTTTGCCCTTGGGTTTGTTAAGATAGTTCTGTGGTTGGGCATAATATCAAACCTGCAGATGATTCTGTTTGTCACAATTCCAATTAATTCTTGGCCAGTTCTTTCCCCTTTGACCTAAGTCTAGATCATGAAAAAATGCTCATATATTAGACCTACCCACTGCCATCATGTCAAGTCCATAATTTCAGGGAAATCTGTGATGGATTCTCCTTCTTCCTGCCACTCTTTCCCTCTTTCTCTCCCTTTCTGTCTTTCAGTTTCCTCAGGAATCTGTATGGTGTTTCCTTAACAGCAGGGGATATATGAGACAGCTTCAAAAAGTGTTTGGAAAAAAATCCATGATCTTTTCATTACACTTTTCCATGAACTATTAGAAGCCCCCTTATATATCAAGATCCTTTAATGATTAGATAAAACTTCCTCTTTTTAAATTTCAGGTAAGGATAAAGCATCCTTCTTGCTTTACTGTATTTTTAGATACAGGGAAGGGAAAAAATATTTAATACTGATTCAACTATCCTTCTCCAAACAATTTTCTTAGCTTCTTCAATATTAAAATATTTATACCATAGTGAATATTCAAAAACTGTTTTTTTAAAAAAAACTGTTTTCATTTTTGTTTTCTTAGTTACTTCCTTTGTTAGTTATATAGGTGGTTGATCATTTCAGTGTGGAATGTGGAAGTACTTGCTTGCTATTGTTTTCTTCTTGGAATTTGAGGTCTCAGCCAAAACTGAAACAGAAAGAAATTCCTTTTGTAACATCCTGTTACAAGAATGTATACTACCAAGAATGGGATGTATTGAACTTGACTATCAAAGACTATGATTCCTTGAATATAGAATTGAAAGAGATATTACTTATGAGCATTTTGAGATGATGTTGATTAGAATTAGGATACTTATTATTTTTCTTTATCTGTCTTTATCTCAGACTATTTACCAATAGAGTATCAAGATTTAGACTGGATTCCCAAACAAGATTATGCATAAATCTACAAACTGTCAAAATACTGAAAAGTTATTTTATTAATAGAATCATTTTCCATTAAATCAATAAACATAGATATCATGTTTTGAGGCATAGCAGCTTAAATATAAATTGACATTAAAATAATGACAATTTTTGCAACTAAAAATTTGTGATTTAATTATTTTGGGGAATAATATGATCAATTAACAAATCATTTAATTGTATCTTAAAATGGTTAGTGTTTAAGGCTCGGAAGGTTTTAATTTAAAGTGATAAAAGCTTTGAAACCTTTTTATTAAGCTAGGGAGCATATATCTAACTTTGTTAAAAGTGATTACACAGACAAAAAAGAACAAGTAAGAAAAGTGATTTTATTTATCCTAAGGAGCTCTTGTAGTATAGTGGTTAATCGGGCTGTGAACCTTAAGGTCAGCAGTTCAAAACTACCAGCTGTTCTGCAGAAGAAAGATGAGGCTTTCTACTCCCGTAAAGATTTACAGTTTCAGAAACCCTGTACAGGGTCGCTAGGAGTTGGAACCAACTCCACAGCACATAACAACAACATTGTAATAGGAGTTCTGGTGTGGCGCTGTGGGTTAAGGTGCCAGACTGCAAAGCCGTTTGAACTGCAAGCTCGGCGGTTCAAGCTCACCAGTTGCTCCTCGGAAACCCTAGACAGGGTCGCTATGGGTTGGAATCAACTTGAAGGCACTGAACAACAACAGCAACATTGTAATAGGAACGATCTCTGGTAATGTAGTGGTTATGAGTGGGCTGCTAACCTCAAAGTCATCACTTCAAAAGTACTAGCTGTTCTTGGGGAGAAAAACGAGGCTTCTTGGTCCCAGAAAGATTTAAAGCCTCGGAAACCCTATACAGGGTCGCTTTGACTCCACGGCACATCACCACCACCACCACAGCCATCGTAATAGGGGAGTCATGGTGTACTGATGTAGGATGTTGTTGTTATTGTTGTTAAGTGTTGTCTAGTTGGTTCTGAACCATAAAGACCCTGTGAAAAGTTTCTGAGGAACGACTGGTGATCTTGAATCACCGACCTTTACTGTTCACACCAACTTTGCAGTCCGGTGCATTAACCCACAGTGTAAATACTGCTAGGTGGGTGGTTCGAATTCACCAGACATTTTTCGGAGATCTTCTACAAGGTCGCTGTCAATCAGAGCCTAACACTTACCAACAGCATTGCCACAGGGAAAACAAAGTCCCCCGTTAATGCGATAGACTGTTAACTAACAGGTTGATGGTTCGAGTCTACCCAAAGGTACGTGGAAGGTCTGGCTATGTACTTCCAAAAAAATTAGCCAGTGAAAACTTTATGGAGCACAGTTCTACTCTGACACACATAGGGTCACCAGGATTTGGGATCAGCTTGCCAGCAACTAGTTAATAAAGTTAGTATCCCATCCTAACATCAGAATTATTTCAGGAGGATGGTTTATTTTAGACTATTAAAGGGAAGAGTATATAGGCTTAATGGTGGGATGATTTTAAGGTTGGAATTATTCTGTAATCGGGAAAAGTCGCATTCGGTTAAAAAAATATGTTTATCTCTGTGACTAGCTGGTGTCAGGAGGATAAGCAAGTCAGCTAATCCTTTATGAGACACAGAGTGGGAATTTGGACGGTCAGTATCCGATCTTGTTATAGGTGTACAAGGAGATCATCTGGGGATGGTAGGGGCGTGATGAGAAAGAATGAAAAGGTGATTTTTAGCAGTCACCTTAAGCCCACTGTTTTCTGGGACCTGAGGCTCAGGTAAATTGTAATGTTGTCAGGTAATTCCTCTGAGAGTATACTGGAGAATTGAATTGGCAGATTTTTCTTTGTGCAATATA
>NW_006408524.1:39432663-39438246 GCF_000296735.1 Chrysochloris asiatica | reverse complement strand
ATATATATAAAATGGAGTCCTGGTGTGGCACTGTAGGATAAGCACTTGACTGCAAAGTCAGTTTGAACTGCAAGGTTGACGGTTCAAACTCACCAGCTGTTCCTTGGCACCCTATGAAGGATTGCTATGAATCAGAACCAACTCGGAGGCACTCAACAAAAAAACAACAATATAAAAACTAGTATTGTTCTGGTTTTAATTTTTGGCTGCTTGTGCTTTACAAATTAAAAAAAAATCCATATTCATATTAAAGTATGACAGATTCTTTATACCACTTACAATTCATCATTTATCATAAAAATTCAGTAAAACTTTAGGTTTTTAATATTGTCATATGTCTCACAAGATTATTTTTTTTTCCAAAACCAATGTTTATTTTTGAAGTATCAAAATGTTTTACGTTAAATATATTTTGATGTGTGTTTACTTGCTGTAGGGTTGATTCAAACTCACAGTGACTAAGTAAGTGTCAGAATAGCATTGCTCCACAGCAGTTTTAAGGGCTGATATTTCAGAATTCAACTATTTTTCAAGGTGCCCCTGAGTGTGTTTGAGTTGCCAACCTTTGACTAGTACTGTACTACCCAACTACCCTATATTTTTATGTAAAGGTATCTAGAACACGATGTTTCTTTGTCTTCTTGTCATCCTCTCTATTAAATTCAGCATCAATATGATCCTCAGTTGTACCATGTATAGGTTGCCTGATTTTTCCAACTCACAGAGGACACTGTTATCAAGTGGACTCATAGCAACACTGTATTGGTTTTCCAAAGCTATAAATCTTTATGGGAGCAGAAAGACTCATCTTTCTTTTACAGAGCCATTGGTGAATATGAACGGCCAACCTTGCAGACAGCAGTCTAGTGTTTATACTGCAATGCCACCAGGGCATCTAGGTATACATCAGAACCTGCTTATTCATCCTTTAACATATTATTTTAATTCTATAATTTACTGAATATCATGGAAGATACTGAAAGTTGTCTTAGCTGGGGGCCATTTCATAGCACTGGGGCGGGGGTGAGGAGGTGGGGAAGCCAGTTAGTATAGTGCTGTGGGTTAATGCACTGGACAGCAAGGTTGGTTTGATCCAAAAAGTCCACAGTGGAAGCTCACTAGCAGCTCCTCGGAAACCCTATATAGGGGTCTCTATGAGTTGGAACCTACTCATCGGCATTTAATAACAACAACAAAACAGAAAGAAGGAGGCCTGGTAGCTCTGTAGGATAAACACTGGACTGCTAACCTCTAGGTCAGTGACTCAAACTCCCCAACTGCTCTATGTGAGAAAGATGAGGCTTTCTGCTCCTGTAAAGATTTATAGCCTTGAAAATGGACTCTATGGCACTGGGTGGGTTAAAAAAGAAAAAGAAATTTGTTGATAGGAATCAAAGATATTGCATATAATTCACAAGTAGTATTTCTGGGCCTCATGAGATATTAAAATCAGCAGCCAGAATGTTAATAGGAATCTTGGTAGATTTATGTTTATTGTTTTTCCTTCTGTCTTCTATTATTTCCTCTATTCTGCTTTCTGTTATCTATGGGTCACTTTTTTTATGTGGACCAGTCACAATCACCACATTCCCATCTTTATTTTCCTTTCTTGTTCAAGCTCCAAGCAGATTTGATGAGGGTCCTTACAATGCTCGGGAGAGTTAGTAAAATGCCCAAGTTGGTAATTTAGGACCCAACAATCTGTGGTTTAATCAGCCTCCAGATGATTCTGACTTGGTAGAATTTGAGAACCGCTGGTCCAGGTGCAGTTGTCCTAAAAAGGGAATTCTTGAGAGTTCTTAACAGTCAGCATTGACTGCAGCTGAAAGATGAGTGTGCCACTGATTAAGGGCTTTCTCGGCCTCCACTACAGCTAGGTGTCTGCTCCATTCTTTTCATATTTATTCAGAAATTTATACTCTAAGAAAAACACTGAGGACAGGGGAGACAAGATGCTTCAACAATCCTGAGATGGATAATAGCCTTGAAAGCCTATAGGTTAGGGAAATTGCCCTCTGCCACCTCTAGAAGAGAGTTGTGAAGGAGTGTATAGTTTTGTATCATTTGTGTTACAATTTTACAACAGGAAACTTCACACTACCTGGGTCTATGGACCCAAAAGTCAGAGAAGTTTCTACCACACTCTACCCAACTCCACTTACTGTATTTGCTATGTATGAGATACAGTAGAAGCAATTCTATCAAATGTTCTTCAAGATTAAGATGTAGAGATGGAGGGATATTGCCAAGACTCACAGGCCCTTTGAAGTGAACTTGGAAGTAGCAGTCATATCTATTGGAAAATTTGCAGTCTGGGATGGAATTTCTCCATTTGTTGATGAGGAAATACATTTACACATAAAAACTTAGCAAAGGTCTTATCAACCATTGTGTAAAATAATAAAGGAGATAATTGTTTGCAGATTTGGGGAAGTAAACCTTTTGAAATTTATTATAGAAAACATAAGATACTTTTGAACATATCCAAAAAACTTGGAAATGGTAGTAAATATGAATTACAATTGAGGATCAAACCATGTTGTATTGAACTGTTCTATACAGGTAACTGGATAATACTTCTATTCATCACCAGTCAAGAACGATGCCTGAGGACAAGTACAATGAAAGCTATGGCCAAACCATTGAACCTAGATGCATATCAGGGCTGTCCCATCCTAGTAAAGTATAATATGGCAGGTGAGTCAAATAAAACAATTTATTTACCCCTGTTATTGATCACAAGTACTTTAATAGAGTTTGCTGAAGTCCAATCATATTAGTTTTCTAAGGTTGCTGTAATAAAAAAACAACAACAAAATGTATGATGTTAAAGCACAGAAATTTATTTTCTCTAAGTTCTGGAGGCTGACTATCCATAAAGCTCCTCTCTCAACATTCTCAGTTCCTTCTTGAGAGAGGAGCTCTATCAAGTGTAATGGTCAGGGTTCTGTGTCAACTTGAGTAAGCCAGGATTTCCAGAGGTTTAATAGTTGGAATGAACTTATTCCCATGGTGATGAAACTGAACAAAGGCATTGTTAACTCTATGATGAGTGGCTATGAGCAGTCAATCAATGGAAAGGATGTTTCCTTGGAGGGGTGGCCTGCTTTAATATAATGGACACAAGAGAAGACTCTCTCTCTGTCTTCCACTAGGGGCCTGGGACTCTGCAAATGTAAGCTGTTTCCTTGTTAATAAACTTCTCTCAGCATACATATGCATGCACATATGTTTTATTGGTTTTTCTTCTCTAGAAAAATCAACCTAATATTACATATCTCTCTTCTAGTTTCTGGAGGCTGCTAGAAATCCTTGATGTTTCCTTGCTGCTTATAAATGCAGTTGTTTCCATCATCCGTGGTATCTGTTGCTCCTTTGTGTGTATTTTTCTCCATGCCCTAGCTTGTCTTCTACAAGATACCACTCAGAATGGAATAGGGCTAGGACCCAAAATACTCTGGTATGGTTTAAATGATAATATTTTTATAATAAGGCCATATTTACCCAAACAAAATCACATTCTTAGGTAAAACTTCAACCTGTATTTTTGAATAACATAATTCAATCCATAATACTAATGACAAAAGTCACTAATGTCTACTGCAACAAAGTTAATTTACATAGTATGTACCATTCTAGGAGATCAATAGTGTTTATTATATCTAATTTAGTCATGCTAACTAAACAAAATATGAATATGAATAAACAACAAAAACACGAATAAAATTTGATTCAATAAAATCCTACCACTAAATAAGAGTCCTACTGTGGTGCTGTAGGAGAAGTACTAGATTTCTAACCATAAGGTTGGTGGTTCAAACCCACGAGCCAGTCTTTGGAAACTGTATATGGGGTTGCCATGAGTCAGAATGAACTTGACAGCAGTTACCAAAATTAAATAAGAACAGTAATCAAATCTTGAAGAAGCAATATGTTATGCTCTATGGCCTGTTTGGACGGCAAGGTCAGCAGTTCAAACCCACCAGCCACTCCCCAGAAACCCTATACAGGGTCTCTGTGAGTTATAACTGACTCGATAGCACTTAACAACAAATAGTTATATGCTTGGGCAAAATCTACTAATGTTGAAAAGACATTAGCAGATTTTGCCCAAGTATATTAATGTGACATTCTGAACTGTATGAGATTTTGAGTACTGTTATGCATAATATTCATTCAAAATTGGTGACATGTGTTTAACATTGCATGTTGAGGAAATTCCAAGTTTACATTCAATAGTTAAAGTAAACAAATGCTTATAAACATAGAATTCTTATAAACCATCACTGCCTATCTGTCACCTGTCAATGTCAACATTTAAAAATTAACAGCAATGCATTAACTGCCTGGAGAAAACACATGAAAACTATGCACTGACAAAATTTGAGAAAAAGAATTAAAATTTCCATGTAGATGAAAGAAGATAAAAAAAGAGTAGGTAGCCCACCAAGATTTGGAGTGATTTCAGCAGACCCCCTGTTTGCTTTGTGTGATGCCTGGGCTGGACAGTCTGGGTGCTTCCTGGATGTTGAAAAGGAATAGTATGGTAATACCAAGAATACTAAGGTAATCTAGGAATGTCTGTATCTGAAATAGCTGGTGTGTGACAAACTCAGCATGCATGTCATGTCAGTGTGTGCAGAGTTGTTAGAATGTGAGAGCCATTAAGGTACTCACTGACAGAGTTTATCCATGAGAGTGTAATGTCCAGGCAAGTTGTGCAGGACACTGGCTATACCTCTTCTATGCCTTTTCTTTGTAGGCTTACTGTGGTTTTGCCCCTGCAGCTAGGATATTACCAGGCAGACTGCTACTGCAGTGGAATGTCCTAACAGGTCATGCTGAGATTCAAACACCTGAGACTTCAGCAATATCCCTCTGACTTGACATATGTGTCCTCAGTGGTTGCCCTCTGCTGCTTAAAGAGTCTTCACGAAGCTCAGTCTGGTTTTTTTGTGTGTGTGTGTTGTTGTTTTTTTTTTTAGAAAATTTTTTACTGTGAATTGAATGAAGGCTTACAGAGCAGATCATCAGCTGCACATGCAACAAATCACTCTGAAACCCTGCATAGGGTTTCAGAGGAACAGCTGGTGGGTTTGAGCCAGCAACTGTGCAGTCCAAACCAACTTCGTGGTACAGTGCTTATCCTACAACAACACACCAGGACTCATCGCTTCATTACATAGTTGCAATCCCCTCCAAGTACCAACAGTTAACAGCATTTACCTCTACTCACTTTAACTGTTGCATTGCTTCCTGTGTCTCCCGCTCATTTCATCTTTACTCTGCTAACCTTCTTCTTGTTGTATATTGCCTGCTCTGTCACCCATGTTAGTATGTGAAAGCTCTGGTAGCGTAGTTGGCTGCTAACCTCAAAGTCATCAGTTCCAAACTACCAGCTGTTTTACAGGAGAAAGAGGAGGCTTTCTGCTTCTGAGACTATGAGTCGAATGTTACTCTACAGCACACCACCACCACCCTCTATCTCATGAAGAATTTTCCCTTCCCAGCCCCTTGTGACTATCATAGACTGTTTATTTTATCAAGAAAACCTTTTACAACATTGGTCTCATGCAATGTTTG
>NW_006408524.1:39428174-39432278 GCF_000296735.1 Chrysochloris asiatica | reverse complement strand
CTTTATATCTCTTGACTGGTACATTTAATCCATTTACATTCACTATAATTATAAATAGGTATGAATTGATTGTTGTCATTTTTCTGTTTTTTGGTTTGGGAGATGTTTTTTTGTGTGGTGCTTCTGAAATCTTTGTTCCAAATAATTTTCTATGCTGAGTTCATTATGTTTGTGGATATTTTCAATTTCATTTCTTTTGTGCTAATTTATACTAACGCTTTTTTATTTTCCCTCTTTGTAAAATTTTGATGTGCAGGTATATTTTATTTGAAGTTGCTCTTTAATTTATTATTTTTTCCCTGCTTAAAGCAGTCTGTTTTACCTTGATATCTACTTGATTTCCTTGCCATTGGCAATTCTGCACCTGCACTATTACCTTTCTTTGCTTTGTCATGTATTGATAGTTCTGGTTCTCTATTTTCAGTCTTGTAGGTTTGTTTTACTTTAATACTTCTATATCTGGAGAGCGTTCTGGGTGGTGTTGTCATGTATTGTAGTCACAGGTTGTTGTCAGCTGTTGTTAGTTCTCAGTCCAAAGAACACCCTTTAGCACTTTTTAAAAAAGAGTTGGTCTGTTTATTAGAAATTCCTTTAATTTCTGTTTATAAGGAAATGTCCTAATTTTGTCATTGTATTAGAGGGACAGTTTTGCTAGGTATATGATTCTTGGTTGGCATTTTTTTTTCTTCCAGAGTTTTGTATATGTCATCTCATTGCCTTCTTGCCAGCATGGTTTCCACTGAGAAATTAGACGTTAGTCTATTGGCTTTCCCTTATAGGCAACTCTTTGTCTTTCCTGAGCTACTGTCAGGAGTCTTTCCTTGTCGTTGATTTTGGACAGTTTGATTATGAAACGTCTTAGTGATTTTCTTTTGTTATCTATCCGGTTTAGGGTTCATTTAGTTTCTTGTATGCTTATCTTCTCATCTTTCATGATGTTAGTGAAGGTTTCTCTATGCTTGTCTCTTCTGGTTCTGGAATTCTGATCCCCCATAAGTTGTTCCTCTTCATGGTGTCCCACATAACTCTTAAGTTTTCTTCAATTATTTTCATTCTTTTTTCAACTGTTCTTCCAGCATGCTGATATTGAGAGATTTATCTTCAAGTTCACTAATTCAGGGTTCCATTGCTTCACATCTATTTCTGTGCTCATTCAATGTATTGTCTGTTTCTTAGATTTTCTCCATCACCATGTTAATATGTATCTACCTTCTAGCCCATGAAGTTGTTCACAAGATGGTCAAGCTGCATCTGGCCAGCCATTCGCCAGTCAGTCTCTCTCTCCAACTGTCCCTGCTCAGCCATTCCTCCTAGATAGCACTCCATCCACTTCTCCAACCTTTCTTCTGAAGTTCAGGATGCCAGAATTTTCATCTGTGTCTGTTTTATTTTGTCTCTCATATATTTGTTGTAGAGCCTCCATGTAGTGCCATCTTTCTAGTCTACCGTCTTGCTGGAAGTCTCAGTCTCATTTTATTGCTTACTGGTTGATAAATGTCTTAACCCCTCTGTGTCTGGGTTGATTCTCGGTTGGCACAAACAGCTTATATCCAACTACTAACCTAATGGTTGAGGGCTTGAACCCATCCAGCTGCGATTCAGATGAAAGGCCTGGCTGTCTACTTCCGTAAAGATTACAGCCAAGATAACTTTGAATGCTGTGAAGAAGTTCTACTCTGTAACATGGAGTTGCCATGAGTTGGAATTACCTCAATGTCAAGAAGCGTGGATTTTTAATATAAAGCAAGACTATCAGTAGGGTTTGCAGAAAACTTCTTGGAACCAGAATCCTAGCTCCAGCACTTTATAACTGATTGGCTTTGGACAAGTTATTTAACACCTGTTGTTGATTTCAAGTGTCTTCAAGTTGGTTCTGAATCATAGTGACCTTGTGAAGATCAACTAGTAAAGTTTGAATCATTAATCTTACAGTTAGTAGTACAGTCCTTATCCTACAGTGTCACACCAGGACTATTATATCTGTAAAATGGGAATCCTAATAGTTCCTACCTCAGAGATGATGTTAAGATTAAATGAGGTAATATGAGGCAAAGTCAATGGAAATATTCCATGATTCCAAAAACTTTTTGAAGCTCCCTTGTACATGTGAAGTACTTAAGACAGAAACCAGCACATTATGTAAATATTTTCTGTTATCACTATAGTCACCATCATCACACTTTCAAAATATTCAAAAGGTTTTTTTATTTTTATTTTTTACTTTTTATTGTGAATTGAGTGGACGTTTACATAGCAATCATTTTGGAAAATACTCTGATATTATTTGAATATAAAATGCTCTTCTTAGGTGATCCCAAGTTAGTTTCAATTCATGATGACTCAATGTCACCAGACTGAAACACTACCCCGTACTGTGCCATCCTTACAACCATTCCTGTGTGTGATCCCGTTGTCACCACTTTGTCAATCCACCTCATTGAAGGTCTTTTTCTTTTTTGTTGACCCTCTACTTTACCACTTTATGAAGTATAATGCTTTTCTCCAGGTGCTAGTCTCTCCTGATAACATGCATAAAGTACACAAGACAAAGTCTCATCATATTTTGAGGAGCATTCTGACTGTACTTTTTCCAAGACAGATTTCTTCATCCTTCTGTCTGTCCATAATGTATTTAATATTTTTCACTAACACCACAGTTTGAAGGCATTGATTCTTCCTTGGTCTTCCTTATTCATTTCCCAACTTTAAAGTGTATATGTAGCCATTGAAAAATGTACAGTTGTTTTGGGGCACATCTGAGTCCTCAAAGCTGACATATTTGTTTCTTGACACATTGAATAGATCTTTTGCAGCAGATTTTTCTATGAAATATATCATTTGATTTCTTGACTGTTGTTTTCATGCTTTTTAATTGTGGACCCAAATAAAATGAAATCCATAACAACTTAAAACTTTTCTCCATTTATCATAATGTTGGTTATCTATCCAGTTGGGAAGATTAATATTTTCTCTATATCTTTGTGTAATTAGACTGAAGGCTGTAGTCTTTGATTTTCATCAATAAGTGCTTCAAGTCTTCTCTTTTAGCAAGCAAGTTTGTGTCATCTGTGTATTGTATTATTAATGGGTCTTTCTCCAATTTTGATGCTGCTTTCTTTGTGTAGCCCAGTTATAAATTATTTGCTCAGCATACAGAATGAATAAGAATGGTGAAAGTATACAACCTGTACTCACATTTCTCTAATTTTAATCCATGCAATATTCCCTTGTTCTGTTAGAAAGGCTGCCTATTAGTCTAAACTCTGGTTCCATATAAGCACAACTAAAAGTTCTGGAATTCACAATGTTATCTATGACGTTTTATGGTCCACACAGTCTGCTGCCTTTGCATAATCAAAAATCACAGGTAAAAATCTCTCTTGTCTTCTTTGCTTTTAGCCAAGATCCATCTGGAATCAGCAGTGATATTCCTGGAGCTACATCCTCTTTTAAATATAGAGCATTCTACATTCTACATTGCCAGAAGCTAGAGTTTCTGGCAATTTCCTGTCAATGTACTGCTGCAACCATTTTTTAAATTATCTTTAGCACAACTTTACTTGTGAGTGATATTAATTATATTAATGATGATATCAGCATTCTGTTGGATCACCTTTCCTTGCAATGGACACAAGTATGGATCTCTTCCAATAGGCTGATCAGGTCTCTCTGTTTTCCAAATTTCTTGGCATAGATGAGTGAGCACCTCCAGAGCTGCGTTGGTTTATGAAAACATTTCAATTAGTGTTTTTGTTATTTCCTGAAGCCCTGTTTTTTGCCAATGCCTTCAGTGCAGCTTGAACTTCTTTCTTCAGTACTATTATTTTTGATCATTTGCTGTCTTCTGAAATGGCTGAAAGTCAACCAATATTTTTTGGTACAATGACTCTGTATATCCCCTCCATCTTCTTTTGATGCTTCCTGCATTGTTTAATATTTCATTGAAAGATCCTTCAACATTGCAAAAACAAGGGTTGAATTTTTTCTTCACTATTGGTTTTCTAACCCCCAAGTCTTTGCACATTTCATTATAGTATTTATTTTGTCTTCTCAAGTTCTTTGAAACACTTTCTTCAGTTTTTTATGTCATCATTTCTTCCTTCC
>NW_006408524.1:39414608-39415490 GCF_000296735.1 Chrysochloris asiatica | reverse complement strand
AGCATAAAGACCCTAAATAGTCTTTTCGAAGAGTTATGGGTGAATTTGAACTGCTGACCTTTCATGTAGGCCAAGTAATGCATATCCTACAGTGCCAGGAGTATGCATGTATTATATTGCTGAAAAAAGGTATTTGCAATGAATAAGTCATTTGTCTTGAAAAATTCTATTATGCAATTTCTGGCATTGTTTCTATCATCATAGTCATATTTTCAACTACCAATTTTTCATTGTTTCCAATTTTTGCATTCCAATTATTAGTAATAATCATTGCAACTTGATTGCATGTTTGATTAATTCAGACTGCAGAAGTTGGTACAAATTTTCAATTTCTTTATCTTTAGCGATTATTACTTAAATTTGAATAATAATCTTATTAATTAGTCTACTTTGTATGCATATGGATATTATCTTATCCTAACTAACTTATGATTCGTGTTCTTTTTGACTATGAAAAGTGATGCCATTCTTCTTTAACTTATTATTCTTGGCATAGTAACTAGATGTTTGTCCAATTCAAAATGGCTAATGCTAGTCAATTTCAGTTCATTAATGCATAGGATATAAATATTTATGTGTTCCATTTCATGTTTCACAATGTTATGTTTTCCTAGAGTCTTACTTTATGTATTCATGTTCTGATTACTAGTGGATGCTTGGAGCTACGTCTCCTTTTTAGTCATATCACAACAGCAAATAAAAGTCCCATAATCTTTATTCCATCCATATTAGTAGTTCTGCCTCTGTTTTGAGAAGGCAGCTCTTCTCCAGTTGTATTTTGAATGCCTTTCAACCTGACAGGCTTATCTTTCAGTATTATATCAGACAATGTCCTGTTTCTATCCATAAGGTTTTCACTGTTCAATATTTTTTCAGAAGTGA
>NW_006408524.1:39412170-39414209 GCF_000296735.1 Chrysochloris asiatica | reverse complement strand
TGATTGTATCTTCTTTTAACTATATCTAAGTAGTGTTTTTAAGTGCCATCAAGTTGGTTCTGACTCATAGTGATGCTGAATAGGATTTCTGAGGAGCAGCTGGTGGGTTTGAATAACTGATCTTGCAGTTAATAGTCCAATTCTTATCCTACAACACCACATCAAGACTCCATGAAAGTCATATTGCTAAACTGTTAGATATAAAATAAGTGTTAAAGAGTTTAGAAAATATAATACTAATGTGGTAAAGAGATGTCATCAAGGAATGGATGGTTTCTTTCTGGCCATTGTCATCTCTTTAATATTTAATACAACAAAATTGGTTATATTATTTTTGTTATGTCTTCTTTTGTTCCTCTCTAGTAATTTAACTCTACAGTCCAAGGAAATAAAGTCCCATGTATCTTTTCAATTTCTATTTATTTCAAGCATTTATGCAATCTTAATCATTTGACATTTATTTGCATCCCAATTCAAGATAATTTAATCTGTCACCAGTTATTTCACATGACTTTTAAATAGAGGATTCTTTTCAGGAATAATAATAGAAATTTAAAGTGTAATTTCTATGTGTCCTACATTATATATACCTGTTAAAGGATTTATCTTATTAAATCTTGATAGCAATGCTTCCAGGAATATCGCAACAGTAATTACTTCCATTAACAGATGAGAAATTTCAAAGTAGAGTTTAAATAACCTTTCTAAATTCATTCAGTTGCCAGATGGCACATCTAATTTCAACCTTGACATTAGATACAAAATTCTTAAGAACTTTGTTTCAAAGAATCTTGTCTGCTAACAAACGAAGAAAAGTTTCTAATACGAAGTGGCACTGTTGTTGTTGTTAAATGACGTTGAGTCAGTTCTGATTTATAGCAACACTGTATAGGGTTTCCAAAGCTGTACAACTTTATGGGAGCAGAAAGTCTCATCTTTCTCCCTTGGAGTGGCTGGTGGCCTCAAACCTCCAATCTTGTGGTTCACAGTCCACAGTGTTTATCATGCAAAGCCGCTGTGCCTTGTGAAGTGGAGTATCGGAGATAACAGTAATGTGTCAGCGATATGTAGTTGCACCCAGCTTCAACTTTTCATCTCAGAGCCTGAATGGGACAGTGGACCACAATAATTTCATTAACATTTGGGATGAAAACGTAGTTCTTCTGTTACAGCAAGGGAGCTGAAGACCTGAGTAATAATACAAAAGATGAAAATTATTTGATAAAAAATAAGAAAGACAGCTCAGTTACACAAAATTTCACAAGAAAGGTTTATAATCCTTAAAACATGCTATTAGATAGAGTTAATTCTCTGACAATACAGAGAAATATAAATCCAGTGTTGGGAGAAAGCAAATTTTAATAAAAATAAATTGCAGAAAAGTTGTCATTGCAAAGACATTCTGAACTGTGCAATTGCTTTCGCTAAAGCAGATGGAGTTAATCATGCCATGTTGGAAATTTTTTTTCACCTCGCTTTGAAATAATTAGCCACAAGACTATAAGTACATTTTTCATGTCAAATGGACAGTGGCTTCAAAGAAATTGTAGGGTGGAACTAGAAGAGAGTGAGAAAAGAAGACTGACTTGATGCACGAAAGACAAAATATCAACATTTCTTTTATAACTGTTGAACATGTGTCAGCAAGTATGAGGTCACTTTATAACTGGAAACAATAAAACTAAAATAGGTACTTTATAAAAGACACAATGAAGTGGAGCACATCTTGCTTATCACCTCAAAAACTTGCCAAAAGGAGAATAGTGGGGTAGCACAGAGGTTTAGTTAACTCAAATTAAATTCATATGAGTGAAAACATAATGCAACGGTTACAAAAAACAGTAACACAAAAAATGATGTATGAAAAGAGGAGCAAAACACCGAATTCCTTCCCTGGCTAGATCACACTTGAGTTATCTTTTAGTCTGTATCTACATTTTGCATGTTGTTGTTGGTTGTTGTTGTTATTAGGTACTATCAAGTTGGTACCAACCCATAGCAACCTTATGCACAGCAGAATGAAACACTGCCTGATCCTG
>NW_006408524.1:39407949-39410695 GCF_000296735.1 Chrysochloris asiatica | reverse complement strand
AGTTGGAAAATATGGCTTTAGTGATAGAAATGATGCTGGAGAACACATGATAGAATTCTGCAAAACCAATGCTTTGTTCTTTTCAAATACCTTCTTTAGACAGCATAAGACATGACTATGACTATACACATGGACTTCACCAGATGGAATACATAGAAATCAAATTGGCTACATATGTGGAAAGAGGCAATGGAAAAGCTCCATATCATCAGTCAAAACAAGGCCAGGGGCAGACTGTGGAACAGACCATCAATTGTTGTTGGTAGGTGCTGTCAAATTGGTTGCGATTCATAGCAACACTGTGTAGGATTTCTGAGGCTATACATCTTTAGAGAAAGCCTCATCTATGTGAGTGATTAGTGAGTTTGAACTGTTGAACTTGTGGTTAGCAGACTACTGCCTATCCTACAGCACCACAAATGCTCCCTCACACTTTACATAGTGGTAGTTATGTGCCGTGGAGTTGGTTCCTATGCATAGCGACCCTGTACAGTGTTCCAAGGCTGTAAATCTTTACAGGAGCAGAAAGCCTCATCTTTCTTCCACGGAGCAGCTGGTAGTTTCAAACTGCTGGCCTTGCAGTTCGCAGCTGGTTCATAACCACTACGCTACCAGAGTTCCTTCACACATTACATAGTAGTGGCAAATTAGTGTGTGTTGGGAGAGAATTCCTGGGTGGTGAAACTAGTTAGCACTCTTATTTGCTAACAAAAAGGTTGGTGGTACAAGTTCATTGGAGGATTTCAGAAGAAAAGTCCAGTAATGTTCTTAAAAACAAAACAAAACAAAAAACCATAAGTATCCCTAAAACGCATAATTCTAGTCTGACACATATTGGATCTCCACGGATCCAGAGCAACAGGTTAGTACATGTCAGGTAAGCATATACATAGTAGAAGCCACAAGAATCTTTATCCAAGGCTGTCAAAATGGTAGTCACTTAACCCACCCAGAAAAACCACTGTCTTCAAATCAATTCCAACCCATAGTGACCCTGTGTAGTGTTTCCAAGGCTGGGCAAATCTTTACAGGAGCAGAGACCCTTTCATGGTTAGCAGCCCAACATGTAATGCATTACACCACCAGGGGTCCTTATAAGTGTCATTTGTGTGTGAAATCATGTGAATAAATATAATCATTATATTTGAGGAGTCCTGGTTACATGGTGGTACAGCATTTGACTACTAATCAAAAAGTTGGTGATTTAATGCCACCAATTACTCCACAGAAGATAGATAGTGGCAGTCTGCTTCCATAAATATTTACAGCCTTGGGAATCCTACTTTTGCCTAGAGGTTAGAATCATGTGTCTATGAGTCAGAATTAAATCATTAGCAGTGGGTTTTTGGTATTTTAATTAAAAATTTTTGCATCCATTTGTTGAAAGTATTTGATTGGTTTTCTGTCAATATCTGGAGCCTTGTTTTTCTCTAAAACAAGTTGTCTTCAGTGTGACTTGGACTTCTTCTTTCAGTACCATCAATTCTTGATCATATGTCACCTCCTGAAATGTCTGAATGTCAACCAAACCTTTCTGGTACAGTGACTCTTTATCCCTTCCATCTTCTTTTAATTTGTGCTGCATGGTATAATATTTTGCTTTTGAACCTTTCAATATTGTAATATGTCTTGAATTTTTTTTCTTCAATTATTAAAAAATGTCTAGTGTGCTCTTCCCTTTTAATTTTCTAACAACTGTGCTTTGCACATTTCATTATAATACTTTAATTTGTCTTCTCAAATCATCTTTTGAGATCTTCTGATTAGTTCTTTAATATTATCATTTTTTCCACTCAACTTTAGCTACTTCCAAGAAATTTGGAAAACAGGTACTTAGCCAACTGACTCAAAGAAATCCGTATGTGTGCCCATTTGAAGCAAAATGAGGAAATTATCAAATAATATCATTGATATTATATGAAGCCACCAAATGTCTCATAAATATTTAAAATAGAGAATTACCCTGATTTTTGGATTTTCAAGTTGACCTACATTTGATATATAACACTGGCTCTTCCTTTCTAGAAGTCTGTTATTCTTCTCACAAACACCAGGATTGGTATTGCTCTATGGCAAACTATATGAACTGTCTATAATACTTAAAGAATATTTGAAAGATATTTGACATATAATTAAACCTTTTTTCAAGATAATTCCTTTAGAAGAAAGAACTAAATAAATTAAACTCAAGACCTATAAATATTACTTTAATCCCCATTTTATCAAATATTTTTATATATTTTTTTCTCTTTCTCCCTCTGTATCAACCTCTCTTTCTCAAAATCTATTGAAGTTGAGTCAATTACAACTCATAGTGTTGCTATGAGTTGTAGACAGAGTGGAACTGTCACTTAAAGCTTCAAAAACTCTAATCTTTATGGAAGCATACTACCCCATTGTTCTCCCATGGTACAGCTGGTGGGTTTAAACTGACAACTTATTGGTCAGCAGCTGAGCATTTAATCAATTCACCACCAGGACTCTTTTCTGCCACAGAAATAGATATGTGTATATAGATATATATGAAGAAAACTGTGGCATCAGGATTGGAGGAAGACTCATTAACAACCAGCAATATGCCGATGATACAAACTTGCTTGTTGAAAGTGAAGAGAAATTAAAATACTTACTGATGAAGATCAAAGACCACAGCCTTCAGTATGGATTGTACCTCAAAGTAAAGAAAACAAAAATCCTCATCACCAGACCAATAAGCAACATTTTTATCAACAGAGAAAAGATTGAA
>NW_006408524.1:39376875-39407529 GCF_000296735.1 Chrysochloris asiatica | reverse complement strand
GATCAGTCGCTCAAAAATGATATCATGTTTGGTAAGGTGGAGGGCCAGAGAAAAAGAGGAAGACTCCCAGCAAAATGGATTGGCACAGTGGAAGCATCAATGGGCTCAAGCGTGGCAACGATGGTGAGGCTGGCCCAGAGTTTTGTTCTGTTGTGCATAGGGTCGCTATGAGTTGGTACCAACTCGATGGCACCTAACAACAACATATATTCACTTCTCACATAGTTAGGTTTCAAAGACCAACCAATTTCGTTATGTGAAATATGATGCTCTGGGAAAATGGAGGATAATCGCATCAGATCACAAAATGGAGAATAACTATATTATTACATAACTCACAGATTACCTCATAAATGCCAAATCACTGAGAATTTTAGACCAGACAAGTTCACAAATAACCAGCATTACTTTCACATAGCAACTTGATGCTTATTTACTGCCAGGAGCACATCATTAATATGCAAAATAATCAGAAAGCAGATTTTTTACTGTTGTTGTAAATGCAAAATATTGGATAATAACAAAATTGATAATCAGCATTACCATTTATCTGTTCTTAAAAAAAAAATCTTCATTTCGCCATCTAAAACTCTAATATCTAGACTGTGCAGTCTTTAAGACAACATACTCTGATCAGTCTAGTTTCAAATATATAATTCAGGTAAGAACCAGTTGCTCACTTGACTCTGAAAAGTTCACTTAGGGCAATGGAAATATCCAAGCTGAAGCATGGGAGCAAATGAGAAAAAAAAAAAAAAAAAAGGACTCATGAGACATACAATGAGCTATGGTGATACCGAGGGTTAATCATTGGGCTGCTAATGAAAAGATCGGTGGTTTGAATCCAACAGCTACTCTAAGGGAGAGAGAGGAGGCAGTCTGCTTCATAAAGGTTTATGGTGTTAGAAGCCCTATGAGGCAGTTTAACTCTTTCCTGCAGGGTTGTTCTGAGTCAGAATTAACTCAGTGGTAGTGAGTTTGGTTTTAGTTTATAAAACATAGATAAAGAGTATAACATATATATATATATATAATTTTAATTACAGAAAGAAGAAAGGAGATTTGGAGAAGAGTAATATTTAAAGAAATAATGGCTGAAATTGTCAACAATGAATGAAATATATCAAGCCTCAGATTTAAGAAGTACAAACCAGAGAGTTAAAAACTCAAAGAAGAAAACACCTTGAACTATCATGGCATAATAAATCTAGTGTAAGGCAAATAATAGACACACTACTTTAAAATCAGTCAGAGAAAAACAATTGGCATTGGTTTAAATATTCCAACAATAATACTTGGAACTTGAGAACAGAAACTATGTAAGTCATAGATAATGAAATGACTAATTGGCATGCATAAGCAACAACTCAGAAATTATTCTCCTAAGTATAATTTTTTAAAAAAGTTTTTACTGTGAATTGAGTGACAGTTTACAAGGCAGATTATCAGTTTTATATTCAATAAATCATATTTTGCTTCATTGCGATGATTATAATCCCCTCCATGTACCATCAGTCAACAGTGTTTACCTATATTCCTCTTTTTGATGTACACATGGAAAAAAGAGAACACATATTTGTTTAAATGTCGAAGAGGCACACTTCACAAACCAGCTTCCTGTCTGCAGCACACTACTCCTGTATTCCCTTTCAGTTTCAATCTTAGAAGGGGTATTATCCCAATGGGCTGACTTCTCTTGCCTTTATGGCTCCAAGGCAAACAGCTTGCTTGCTATTCTAACAGCTGGTCTGCTTTTTTGCTGTAAGTCTTCTTTTCAAGAAATAGCTCCTGTTCCTCTAGCTGTTCTGGAGTGGTTGGTATGTCTCTTCAAGTGGGAAAGTCCACTTCAGAAGGTTCTGGGTGGGGCTCAGGATTCCACCTAAGGTTCCATAGTTCATAAAGGCTTAACAAGGAGCCTATATCCCTGGGCAAGTTCTATATCCCTTTTAGCTAATCCAATCAGTTATAGGGTGAAGATGGGTTTACACACTTTTTGTAATCTTATTCCCCAATATTCATTTTTATCCTATGTAAATGTCTATTTTACAATAAATTGCTGGAGAAAGCCAATGTCCACAAAATAGTCAGGCACATTAACATTATTTCCCCTCCTTTACCCATTCCAACAATGTCTGGATCCTGTATCACAAAGCCCTGTTGTTCAAAGGTTGTGTACACAACACTATTTATCTCTATCTCATTTAGCCCATGTATAATTCCCTAAACCTTCATTATCTTCATTGTTCATCTACCCCTCCTCCTTCTTGTGTATTGCTGTCCTTATCACCTGAGCTTTCATGTGTCTAACCCCTAACCCATGAATTACTGACATTCTCCTCCCCTCCCAATCCTGTTGTTCTCAAGTGCCATCTAGTCGATTCTGACCCATAGCGACCCTGTATAGGGTTTTCAAGTAGCAGCTGGTGAGCTTGAACCACTGACCTTGCAGTTCAAACAGCTTTGCAGTCGGGCGTGTTCACCCACAGCACCACACCAGGACCCCTCCCAATTCTAGTAACCACCAAATCCTGGTAACCATCTTTTTAAAATCTTTTTTAAAATAATGGTCTTATACAATATTTGTCCTTTTGTGACTAACCAATTTCACTCAGCAGAATGTCCTTAAGGTTAATCCATGTTGTGAGGTATTTTGTAGCTTCATTGTTATTCTTCTAAGTAGCATAATATTCTATTGTGTGTATGTAACCAAGTTTGTTTATCCATTCTTCCATTGATGGGCCCTTAGGCTGTCTCCATCTTTTTGTTATTGTGCATAGTGCTGATATGAACATTAGTATGCATGTATCTACTAATGTTTTGGCTTGTATTTCCTGTGGGTACATATTAAGTAAAGGAATGCTGCATCATAAGGTATTTCTATTTCCAACTTTCTGAAGAAACGACATACCATTTTCCAGAGTAGTGATTGATTTTACAGTCTCACCAGCATTGTAGGAGAGTCCTACTCTCTCCATATGCCAGCATTTGTTGTCCTCTGCATTTTTGAACTTCACTGCTAATGCTGGTGTGAGATTATATCTCATTGTTGTTTTTATTTGCATCTTGCTAATGGCTAATGATTGTGAACATTTCTTCATATGTTTGTTGGCTGTTTGAATGTCTTCCTTGGTGAAGTGTTTATTTATGTTCTATGTCATTTTTTAAATTGGTTTATTGGTCTCTTTCTTGTAGAGGTGTTTTAGTTTCCTATAATTATAGAGAATTTGTCTGATATGTCATTACAAAAAAATATTCTCATTCTGTGGGTTCCCTTTTTACTCTTTTGGTGAAATCATTTGATGCACATTGTGTTTCTAATTTTTAGTATGTACCAGTCATCTATTTTGTCTTTTATTGTTTATGCATTTTTTTTCAATGTTTGATAGTGTATGTGTGCCAAGTATTAGAGCTCTTAAGTTTATCCCTATTTTTTCATTGCTGATCTTTATAGTTTTGGGGTTTACATTTAGGCCTGTAATATATGTTGATTTTTTTTTTTTTTTAATATGATGAGAGATATGGGTCTTGTTTCATTCTTTTGAAAATCAATTTCCAATTTTGCCAGCACCATTTGTTGAAGAGACTATTTCTTCCCCACTTAATGGGTTTGGTCCTTTGTCAAAGATCAGTTGGCTGTATGTGGATGGACTTACTTCTGGGTTCTCAATTCTGTTCCATTGATCAATATATCTTTCCTAGTACCAATCCCAGTCTGTTTTGACCAGTGTGTCAATGTAGGAGATTTTGAAACCAGGGAGGGAGAGGACTTCAACTTTGTTCTTAGTTTGAAGCATTGCTTTTTTTTTTTTTTTTTTTTTTTTTTACCAGAGGACTCTTTCCTTTCCATATAAAGTTTGTGATCATTTTTTTTCCAACTCTTTGAGGATTGTGATTGGAATCTGGTTTGGGACTGCATTATATCTGTAGATGGCTTTGGCTAGTATTGACATTTTCGCAAAGTTCAGTCTTTCTATCCATGATCATGGTATATTCTTCCATGTAAATACTAATTCTACTGCTTGTTAGTTGTGTACATTTGGTAAGGTTTCTTGATTTCTCTGTGTTTAGTTTACTTATGAAATAAGATAAACAATTGTATATACTGTATGTTTGCTATGAGAATTAAAGGAGGTAAAGGGTGTTGCCACCACTCATCTGTCAATTTGTTGTTCTGTGGTGGCTTGCATGTTGCTGTGAGTTTGGAAGCTATGTCATTGGCATTTTAAATATCAGCAGAGTCACCCATTGTGGAAAGGTTTCAGAGAAACTTGCAGACTAAAATAGATTAAGTATCTATAAAGTCAAAGTTGGAATCCTGGTATGGTGCTATAGGTTGATGCACTGGACTGCAAAGTCAGTTTGAACCACAAGACTGGCATTTCAAGCTCACTAGCCATTCCACAGAGACCTTATGCAGAGTTGCTATGGGTTGGACCCAGCTCGACGGCATTTAACAACAATATAAGGAAGACCAGTAAATACCAATATTACTCAAATTTATGAACAACTGTATTTGGAAGACAACTATCTGGCCAACTGATTGGAAAAGATCCATATTCATGCCAATTACAAAGAGAGGTGACCCAATGGAATGCAGAAATCATCGGGCAATATCTTTTATATCCCATGCAAGTAAAGTTTTACTAAAGGTAATACAGAAACAGCTGCAAGCATACATTAACAGAGAACTTCCAGAGGTTCAAACTGGATTCAGAAGAGGACATGAAATGAGGGATATGAATGCTGATGTCCGATGGATTTTGGCTGAAAACAGAGAATACCAGAAAGATGTTTACCTGTGCTTTACTGACTACACAAAGGCTTTCTTTCGATTGTGTCAATCATGATGAGCTATGGACAACATTGTGAAATATGAATATTCCAGAACATTTAATTGTGCTCATGAGGAATCTGTACATGGACCAAGAGACAGTTATTTAAACAGAACATGGGAATACTGAATAGTTTAAAATTAAGAAAGGTGTGTGACAAGGTTGTATTATTTCACTATACTTATTCAACCTGTATGCTGAGCAAATAATCTGAGAAGCTGAATTATATGAAGAAAAGCATAGCATCAGGATTGAATGAAGACTCATTAACAACCTGAAGCTATGCAGATGATACAACCTTGCTTGCTGAAAGTGAAGAGGACTTAAAATACATACTGATGAAGATCAAAGATCACAGCCTTCAGTATAGATTGTATCTTAATGTAAAGAAAACAAAAATCCTCACCACAGGACCAATAAGCAACATTCAATTTCTCAACAGAGAAAAGATTGAAGTTGTCAAGGACTTCACTCATCTTGGCTTAACTATCAACACTCATGGAAGCAATAGTCAAGAAATCAAATGACATATTGCATTAAGCAAATCTGATGCACAAGACCTTTTTAAAGTGTTGAAGAGCAAAGATATCAGCTTGAGGACTAAGGTGCACCTGACCCAAGCCATGGTATTTTCAATAACCTCATATGCATACAAATGCTGGACAATGAATAAAGAAGACTGTCAAAGAATTGATGCTTTTGAGTTATGGTGTTGGAGGAGATATTGAAAGTGCCATGGGCTGCCCATAGAACCAGCAGATCTGTGTTGGAAGAAGTGCAGCCAGAGTGCTCCTTGGTGGCCAGGATGGCCAAACTTCATCTCTCATACTTTGAACATATTATCAGGAGGGACCCATCACTGGAGAAGGATATCATGTTTGATAAGGTGGAGGGTCAGAGAAAAAGAAGACCCCCAGCCAGATGGATTGGCAAAGTGGCAGAATCAATGGGCTCAAGCATGGCAACAATTGTGAGGTTGGCCCAGGACCGGGCAGTGTTTCGTTCTATTGTGCATAGATTTGCTTTGAGTAGATATTGACTCAATGGCGCTTAACAGCAACAACAAAGTCAGTGATGATGAAATTGAAGAAATTTATCAGCTTTTTCAGTCTGAAATCGATCAAATGTGTAATCAAGATGTCATTGATAATTACTGGTAAGTGGAATGCAAATCTGGAAACAAAAAGGAAGGATTCGTAGTTGGAAAATTAGTCCTTGATTATAGAAATGATGTTAGAGATTGCACGGTAGATTTTGCAACAACAATGATTTATTCATTGCAAATATCTTTTATAAACAACAGATAAATGGACTTCACATTATGGAATGCACTGGAATCAAATTGACTTCATTTGTGGGAAGAGATGGTGGAAAATCTCGATATTTTTATCCAAAACAAGGCCAGGGTTAGATTGTAGAATAAACCACCAATTGCTCATATGCAAGTACAGGCTGAAGCTGAAGAAAATTAAAACAAGTCCAAGAGAGTCAAAATATGACCTTGAACAAGTCTCACTTGAATTTAGAGACCATCTCAAGAACAAATTTAATGTATTAGATACTAATGATCAAAGAGCAGAATTGTGAGATGATATCAAGAACATCACTCAGGAAAATAGCAGAAAAGAAAGAAAGACTTAGTTGAATGTCAGATGAGGCTCTGAAATTTGCATTCCAGCATGAAGATACTAAAGTGAATAGAAGAAAAAAGGAAGTTAAAGAATTCAACACAAAATTTCAAAGGATGACTCAAGAAGACAAAGTCAAGTATTATAATGAAAGACCTGGAGTTAGAAAATTTATAGTGAAGAACAAGCTTGCATTTCTCAAACTGAAAGAACAGAAAAAGAAATTCAAGACTCAATTTGCAATATTGAAATATTCTGTGGGCAAATATTGAATGATGCAGAAAGCATCAAAAGATGGAAGGAATACATAGAGTTACAGTACCAAAATGATTGGTTTATAACCATTTCAAGAGGTAGCATATGATCAAGAACCATTGGTAGTAAAGGAAGAAGTCTATGGTGCAATGAAGACATTGGCAAAGGACAAGGTACCAGGAATTGTGGTAATACAAATTGAAATCTTTGAACAAACCAATGAAGAAATGGAGTGATTTGTCTATGCCAAGAAATTTGAAAGACAGCTACCTGGACAACCCATTGGAAGATATCCATTCCAAAAAGAGGCAACCCAACATAATGTGGAAATCATTGAACAATATCATTAATACCACATGCAAGTAAAAGTTTGTTGAAGATAACTTAAAAATGTCTGCAACAGTAGATCAACAGGGAACAACCAGAAATTCAAGCCAGATTCAGAAGAGTACATGGGACTATTGCTATCATTGCCGATGTCATATACATCTTGGCTGAAACCAAAAGATACCTGAAAGATGTTTGCTTGTATTTTATTGACTATGCAAAGGCAGTTGACTTTGTGAATCATAATAAACTATGGATAGTATTGAGAATACCCATTGTGCTCATGTTGTTGTTAGGTGCCATTGAGTCAGTACCAACTCACAGCAACCCAATGCACAACAGAATGAAAGAGTACCCAGTCCTGCAACAACCTCACAACTATTGCTATGTTTGAGCCACTGTGCTATTGCTGCTGCCATTGTGCAGCATCTAGCTGGAGGGCTTCCTTTTTTTCTCTGACCCTCCACTTTACCAAACATAATATCCTCCTCCAGGCACTGGTCCCACCTGACAATATGCCAGAAGTATGAGAGACAAAGTCTGGCCATCTTGGCTTTAAGGATCATCTTCTTCCAATAGAGATTTGTTTGTTCTTGTGGGCAGTCCATGATACTTTTAATATTCTCTTCTAACACCATAACTAAAATGTATAGATTCTTCTATGGTTTACCATAATTATTGCACAACTTTCACATTTTTCTTCATATAATCCAGTTTCTCAGATTATGTGTTCAGAATACAGATTGAATAAGTATGGTGAAAGAATACAACCCTGATGCACAATTTTCCTAATTTTAAATTGTTCAATGGTCCCTTGTTCCATTCAAACAGCTACCTTTTGATCGACAAACATGATCCTCACTATCAAAAGCCTCTGCATAGTCAATAAAGCACAGAGATTCCCTTTTTTCAGCCAAGATCCATTTGACATCAGTAATGATATCCAGTTCCACATCTTCATCTGAATCCATCTTGAACCTCTGGCAGTTCTCTGTCAATGTACGTTTGCAAAGTTTTATTATTGTCTTTACCAAAGCTTTACTGGCATGAGATATTGAAATTGTCTGATGATTTCCGCCTTCCATTGGGTCACATCTCTTCCAGTTATTTGGCCAGGTCGTTCTCTTCTAAATTTCTTGGCATAGAAATTTGATGAAACCTCCAGTGCTTCATCAGTTTGTTGAAAGATTTCTGTTTGTATTCCATCAAATCCTGGTGCCTTATTCTTTGCCAATGCCTTCAATGCACCTTGGACTTATTCCTTCAGTATTACTAGCTCTTGATTATATAGTACCTCTTGAAATGCTTGAACAATGCCTTTTTTTTTTTTTTTTTAATACAGTAACTGTGTATTCTTCCCATCTTCTTTTTATGCTTTTCTGCATATTTTGCCCATTGATGTTGTTGTTAAGTACTGTCAAGTTGGTTCTGACCCATAGCAACCCTGTATAGGGTTTCTGAGGAGCGGCTGGTGTGCTTGAACTGCCGGCCTTGCAGTTCAAACGACTTTACAGACCAGTTCATTAACCCACAGCACAACACTAGGACTCCTTTTGCTCATAGAATCCTTCAATATCACAAGTCAAGGTTTGAATTTTTTCTTCAATTCCCTCAACTTGAGAAATACTGAGTGTGTTCTTCCTTTTTGGTTTTCTAACTACAGGTATTTTCACATTTTGTTATAATGTTTGACTTGGTCTTTCTTGAGCTGTGCTTTGCAGCTTTCTATTCTGGTCTTTTACCTCCTCAGTTGTTCCATTTGCTTTAGCATTTCTACACTAGAGAGGAAGTTTGAGTCTCTTCTGATATCCATTTAGGTCTTTGCTTCTTTCTTGTCTTCTTAATGACATTTTGCTTTCTTTCTGTAGGATGTTCTTGATGTCCTCCCACAGCTCTTCTGGTCTTTGGTCTTTAGTGTCTAATGCAACAAATCTGTCCTTCAGATGATCTCTAAATTCAGGTGGGATATCCTCAAGGTCATATTTTGGCTCTTCTATAATTGGCTCTCATATACTTGCTTTGGAGTCCTTTTGTGGTGCTGTGGGTTAAGGTGCCAGACTGCAAAGCCATTTGAACTGCAAGGTTGGTGGTTCAAAATTACCAGCTGCTCCTGGGAAACCCTATACAGGGTTGCTTTGGGTTGGAATCGACTCAATAGCACTTAACAACAACAGCAAAATATTTGCTTTAATTTTCTTCACTTCAGTCCAATCTTGCATATGATCAATTGATAGTCTATTCCACAGTCTGCCACTGGCCTTGTTTTGGCTGATGATACAGAGCTTTTCCACCATCTCTTTCCACAGTAGAAATCAGTTTGATTTTTGTGTATTCCTTATGTTGAGTTCCATATGTAAAGTTGTCTTTTATGCTGTTTGAAAAAGTTATTTGCAATGAAGATGTCACTCATCTTGCAAAATTCTATTATGTGATCGCCATCATCCTTTGTACCATCAAGGCCATATTTTCCAACTATTGAGCCTTCCTCTTTGTTTCCAACCTTGGCATTCCAATCACCAGTAATTGTCAGTACATCTTGTTTGCATGTTTGATCAATTTTAAACTGAAGAAATTGGTAGAATATTTCAATTTCATCATCACTGGCTTTAATGGTTGGTGCATACATTTGAATAATCGTGGTATTAACTGATATTCCTTGTAGGCATGTGGATATTATCTTATCTCAGACAATGTTGCACTTCAAGACAGATCTTGAAATGTTGTTTTTGCTGATGTATGCGGCATCATTCCTCTTCAGTTTGTCATTCCTGGCATAGTAAACCATGTGATTGTCAGATTCAAAATGGCCAATACCAGTCTATTTCAGCTCACTAATGTCTAGGATGTCAATGTTTTTCCTTTTTGACAATTTCTCATTTTCCTAGATGAGTATTTCATACATTTCATGTTCTGAATATTCATGGATACTTACAGCTGTTTCTCTTCATTTTGAGTTGAGCCCCATTAGCAAATGAAGGTCCTGAAGGTTTTACTCCATTCCTGTCACCACAGTCAACTCTGCTTTGTGGAGGCAGCTCTTCCCCAGTCATATTTTGAGTACCTTCCAACCTAAAGGGCTCATCTTCTGGCACCATATCTGATAATATTTTGGTGCTCCTCATGGTGTATCAATATTCAATATTCTGGTGCTATAGGACACTGTTTCACTACTATTCATAAGGTTTCTGGTGCCTAAATATTCAAACATAGTCCATCTCTCCTTCTTAGTCTGTCTTTGCCTGGAAGCTCATCTGAAACCTGTCCACCGTGGGTAACTCTACTGGTACTCAAAATACTTGAGGCATAGCTTCCAGACTCATAGCAACACACAAGCCACCACAGTATGGAAAACCTAAAACAAGTGGTGGATTGTGCTCTGAGGAAGGAAGATTTAATTGTGCTCACGAGGAACCTGTACATATAGGTCAGGATGAAGTCATTTGATCAGAAAAAGGGGATACTGAATAGTTTACTATCAGAGAGGTATGTGCCAGGGTTGTATTCTTTCACCATACTTATGCAGTCTATATGCTGAGCAAGTAATCTGAGAAACTGGATTATATGAAGAAGAACATGGCAACAAGATTAGAGGAAAACTCATTAACAACCCATGATATGTAGATGATATAACTGTGCTTGCTGGATGTGAAAAGGACTTAAAATTATTGAAAGCTATAACTTTCAATATGGATTGCAGCTCAAGGTAAAATTGTTACAACTGGACCAATAAATAACATCATGATAAATGTAAAAAAGATTGAAGTTGTCAATGACTTCATTTTTATTGCATCCACAATCAATGCTCATGGAAACAACAGTGAAGAAATCAAACGACATATTGCATTAGACAGATCTGCTGCACAAGACCTCTTTGAGGTGTTTAAGAGCAAAGATTTCAATTTGAGAATGAAGGTGCACCTGAATCAAGCCATTGTATTTTTAGTCATCTCAGATGCATGTGAAGGTTGCACAATGAATAAGAAATACTATATAAGAATTGATGTTTTTGAGTTACAGTGTTGCAGAAGACTATTGAAAATACTATGACCTGCCAGAAGAACAAACAAACTTATGTTGGGAGAAGTTAACCAGAATATTCCTTGGAAGTCAGAATGGCCAGACTTCATCTTTCATAATTTGGACATGTTATCAGAAGGGACCAGACCCTGAAGAAGGACATTAGGCTTGGTAAAGTAGAGGGTCAGTGAAAGAGACTCACAAAGAGATGGATTAACACGATAGCAACAGCAAGGGCTCAAGCATGAAAATTGTGAGGATGGTGCAGGACAGGGCAGTGTTTCCTTGTGCTGTTCATAGGGTGGCCATGAGTCAGAGCTGACTTGATGACACCTGACATAACAAACCAATGGGTACTAAGCACTTACAACTGTGACTTGCACTGAACAAATACTTCATTATAGAGATGACGTCTGCTGTGGTTATTCTTAACTGTATTTTTACTAATACGGGATATTTTTGTTGTTGTTAAGTGCCATTCAGTTGATTGCAACTTACAACAATCCTATGTTGGTTTTCTGAAGGGTGGTCAGTGTGTTTGAACCACTGACCTTGTGATTCACAGTTCAATGTCTATCCTACAGCACTACAGAAGGATTTCAAAATAAAGGATAATCATTGAATTTTCCACCACTCGACAGTCAGTATGTGGTGGTTTGCATGCTGCTATGATTTTGGAAGCTATGCTACTAGTATTTTAAATACCAACAGTATCAGCCATGGTGGAAAGGTTTCAGATGAGTTTTCAGACTAAGGTAGACTAGAAAGAGAATAGACAAATTACTTCTGAATATTTAGTCACTTATAATCTTATGAATAGCTGTGAAACACCATCATACAGCAACAAAATATTGAATATTGAAACATGATGCAGAGCACCATAATATTGTCAGATATAATGCTGGAAAATTATGCCTAAGGTTGAAAGGCACTCAAAATATAACTGGGGAAGAGCTGCCTTCTCAAAGTAGACTTGGCCATGAAAACGAGAAAGGAATAAAGATTTCAGGACCTTTCTTTGCTGATGGGGCACAACTCAAAAAGAAGAAAAACAATTGTAAATATCCATTAATCATCAGAACATGAAATGTATGACGTATGAATCTAAGAAAACTGGAAGCTGTCATTTTGCTTGGATGAACCCTCAACACTCACGGAAGCAGCAGTCAAGAAATTAAACGATGTATTGCATTAGGCAAATCTGCTGCACAAGACCTCTTTGAAGTGTTTAAGAGCAATGATGTCAGTTTGAGGACTAAGGTGCGTCTGACCCAAACTGTGGTGTTTTTAATAACCTCACATGCATGTGAAAATTAACATTGAATAAAAAAAGACCATATTGAAAGCATTGATTTATTTGAGTTACAGTGTTAGAGGAGGATATTAAAAGTACCATGGACTGCCAAAAGAACAAACAAATCTATGTTGGAAGAAGTACACCAGAATGCTTTTCGAAGCCAGGATGATCAGTCTTTGTCTCTCATACTTAAGATATATTATCAGAAGAGATCAGTCCCTGGAGAAGCACATCATGCTTAGGAAAGTGGAGGGTCAGTGAAAAAGAGGAAGACCCCCAACGAAATGGATTGGCACTGTAAGAGTACCATCCTTACAATTATAACGATTGTAACCACTATGCCAGTCCATCTCTGCAAAGGTCTTCCTCATTTATGATGAATCTTCACTTTATGAAGCAAGTTGTTCTTTTCCAGGGACTTCTCTGTCCTGATAAGCCGTCCAAAGTACATGAGACAAAGTCTGTCACCTTCATTTCTAAGGAGTATTCTGTGTTGTACTTCTTTGAAAACAGATTTATTTTTTATTCTGGCTGTCCATGATAATTTCAATACTCTTCACCAATACCATATTTCAAATGCATCAATTATATGGTCTTCCTTATTCATTATCCAACTTTCATATGCATATGAGGTGATTGACAACACCACGAGTCTTGAGTCAGGGGCACCTTAGGCCTCAAAGTGATATATTTGCTTTTTAACATTTTTAAGAGTTCTTACCCATTGCAATACATTGTTTGAGTTCCTGACTGCCACTTCGATGAGTATTGATTGTGAGTCCAAGCAAAATTAAATCCTTGACAACTTCAGTCTTTTTAGTACAGTTGTGAGGACTTTTGTTTTTTTATACACTTAATTATTATAATTCATCTTGAAGGCTGTAGTCTATGATATTCATCAGTAAGTGCTTCAAGTCCTCTGCTCTCAGAAAGGAAAGTTGTGTCATCTGTATATCACAGGTTGTTAATAAGTCTTCCTTCAATCCTGATGCTGTGTTCTTCATGAGATAGACCCTATTACTATATCTGCAGTTTACGAATGAGCTAACAGATGCATAGAGGTTAAGTAACTTTACTGCTTCTCCTAGATAGAAAGCAGAGGAGCTGAGACTGGAACCCAGTTATCTTACTTTCAGATTCTATGCCTTTAACTTCAGAAACCTACAAAAATTGTGATCACTACATTGTAATCACCTTCTCTAATATTTGCCATCCAAGCAGTTTCCCTTCTGGATCTACCTAGAGGTTTCTTATCCACTATTGTTTACTGTTTTGGTATATCTCTTTTTGTTTTCACTCTAGGATAGCCCGTGTTAACCTTTATGAGAACTTCATTGCTGATTTGCATTCTCAGTGACATCAAGTTTGTTTTCTTCAACATTTCAGAATGAGTTCCTGAGAGGCCAAAACATAAAGTGAAAGGAAATTTACTGAATTAAAAAATACAGCATCCTGTATGTCATAAAATAAAAATGCTCAGAGAGACTACATCTAAACTCTGCTTATATAAACTGGCTCTAATGGAAATTTATTTTAAAAATACACGTAAAAAATGTTCTAAGCAGTTTTGGAATGAGTAATTGATGTTTGTGGTGTACAAGGACAAATGAATCATTCAGAAGTTTAAGAAAGGAAGAAAAACCCCATGGGTGTTTCCCCAAGTCTTATTTTTCTTCTTTCTGTTTTCCATGTCCCTGTTTATTGAAATGGTCTATCTGCTCTTTGAACACTATCATCCTCTCTCCATATAGGTAAGACCTCTTGAAGGACACCTACATCTTGTAGCCTTTCCCAGCTATAGTACCAGTCCCGAAACTGGTAATAATACAACAAAAGCTAAAGCAGAGATATTGATTCAGTACTGTTCTTACTTAGGGTTTCTTCTGTCAACTTTCCTTTTAGTGACAATAACACATCACATGCTCCTAAATCAAGTTAGTTTTTCTATAACCACCCTTTAGGACAGCAATATTTCCACATCCTCTTTTGAATCCAGTTTGAGTTTCTGGGAGGTCTTTGCAGCCATTTTTAAATAATAATCTTCAGGAAAATTTTACTTGCATGTGATATTAATAATATCATTCAATGATTTCTGCATTCTGTTGGGTCACCTCTCTTTGTAATGGGCACAGATACAGATCTCTTCCATTAGCTTGGTCAGGTAGCTGCCTTCCAAATGTCTTGGCATAGATGACAGAGTGCCTCCAGTGCTGCATCAGTTTGTTGAGAGATTTCAATTTGCATTATGTCAACTACTAGAGACTTGTTTTTGCCGATACCTTCAGTGCAGCCTGGACATCTTGCTTCAGTATCATCAGAGCTACATCATATGTTACTTATTGAAATGGTTAAACATCAGCCATTTCTTTTTCATACAATAACTCTGCGTATACCTTCCACCTTTTCCTTTTTTTGATGCTTTCTGCATCATTCAACATTTTGTTTATAAAAGCCTTCAATGTTGCAAGTTGAAACTTGAATTTTTTCTTTACTTCTTTCAGTTTGGGGAATGCAGAGCGTGTTTGCACATTTCACTACAATACTTGACTTTGTCTTCTCGAGATGCCCTTAGTAATTTTCTGTTCAGCTCTTTGATTTTCTCATTTTCTCTATTCAGTTTTGAATCTTTAGGCTGGGGAACAACTTTCAGAGTTTCTTCTGACAGTTATTTTAGTCTTTTCTTTTCTTCCTATCTTTTCTATGGACTTTTGCTTTCTTCACGTATGGTGTTCTTGAATCATCCCACATGTGTTCAGTGCGTCAAATCTATTGTTGTGATGGTTTTTAAATACATTACAGAATATATTTATTCAAGGTTGTATTTTTGCTCTTGTGAGCTTGTTTGAATTTTCTTCAGCTTCAGCCTGAACTTGCATATAAGCAAATGATAGCCTGTTCCACAGTAGGCCCTATCCTTATTTTGGTTATGATATTGACTGTCTCCATTATTTCCTCCCTCAGATGTAGTCAATTTTATATCTGTGTATTTCATCTGATGACATTCACATGGATAGTATTTTATTGTTGAAAAGAGGTATTTGCAATTAATAGGTCTTTGGTCTTATAAAAGCCTTTCATGCCATTTTTAGTGTTGTTTTCATTACCAAGGTCATGTTTTCTGATTACTATTCTGCCTTTTTGTTTCCAATTTTTCCATTCCAATCACTAATAATTAGCAATCCATTTTGAATGTGCTTATTTAATTTTAGCTGAAAAAGTTTGTATTAGCTGATCTTCCTTGTTGTTGTGGTTGTAAAGTGCTGTCCAGTTGGTTTCGACACATAGCGACCCTGCATAGGGTTTCTGAGGAGCAGTGGTGTGCTCAAACTGATGACTTTGTGGTTCAAACTGACTTCGCAATTAACTCACAGAACCATACCAGGACTCTGGTTTTCTTTGCAGGCATATGGATATTACCCTATTATAGGCAGCATTGTATTTCAAGATAGATCTTGAAATGTTTTAACAATGAATGTGATGTCGTTCCTCTTGAGTTTCTCATGCTTAGCATATTGTTGTTGTTAGGTGCCATTGAGGTGGTACTGACTCATAGTGACCTTATGCACAGCAGAACAAAACTCTGTCCAACCTGGGACAACCTCACAATTGTTGCCACACTTAAGTCCATTAATGCTGCCACTTGGCCAATCCAACTCGCTGGGGGTCTTCCTCTTTTTCTCTGACCCTCTACCTTACCAAACATAATATCCTTTTCCAGCAACTGGTCCCTCCTGACAATATGTCTAAAATATGAGAGACGAAGTTTGGCCATCCTGGCCTCCAAGGAGCACTCTGGCTGCACTTCTTCCAACACAGATCTGCTGGTTCTATGGACAGCCCATGGCACTTTCAAAATTCTCCTCCAACACCATAACTCAAAAGCATCAATTCTTTGACAGCCTTCTTTATTCATTGTCCAGCATTTGCATGCATATGAGGTGATTGAAAATACCATGGCTTGGGTCAGGTGCACCTTTAGTCCTCAAGAAGACATCTTTGCTCTTCAACACTTTAAAAATGTCTTGTGCAGCAGTTTTGCCTAATCTGATACGTCATTTGATTTCTTGACTGCTGCTTCCATGAGTGTTGATCGTTAATTCAAGAAGAGTGAAGTCTTTGACAACTTCAATCTTTTCTCTGTTTATAAGAATGTTGTTTATTGGTCCAGTGGTGAGGATTTTTGGTTTCTTTACATTGAGATGTAATCCATACCTAAGAATGTGCTCTTTGATCTTCATCAGTAAATGTTTTAAGTCCTCTTCACTTTCAGCAAGCAAGGTTGTATCATCTGCATATCGCAGGCTGTTAATGAGTCTTCCTCCAATCCTGATGCCATGTTTTCCTTCATATAACCCAGCTTCTTGGATTATTTGTTCAGCATACAGTTTTAATATGTTGAGTGTGGTGAAAGAATACAACCTTGTTGCACACTTTTCTTAATTTTAAACCATTCAGTGTTCCCATATTCTTTTCGAACAACTGTCTCTTGGTCCAGGTACAGATTCCTCATGAGCACAATTAAGTGCTTTGGAACATTCATACTTCACAATGTTGGCCATAGCTTTTCATGATCCACACAATCGAAAGCCTTTTGTGCAGTCAATAAAGCACAGGTACTATTTTTAGCATAGTAAACTATAACATCTTCCAACTCAAAATGGTCAATACCTGTCCATTTTAGCTCATTGTTGTTGTTAGGTGCCAGCGAGGCCAACATAGTGACCCTATTCATAACAGAATGAAACACTGTCTGGTTCTGTGCTGTCCTCACAATCATTGTTACCTTTGAACCCATTACTTCTGCCACTGTGCCAATCTATCTTCCTAGGGGTCTTCTCTTTTACATTGACCATCTTTAGCATGATGTCCTTCTCCAGGAATTGGTCCTTCCTGATAGTATTTCCAAAGCATGTGTGATTAAGTTTCACCATCCTGGCTTCTAAGGAACATTCTGGCTATAATTTTTCCAACATAGATATGTTCTTCTGATGGTCCATGGTACTTTTAATATTCTTCTGTAATACCATAATTCTGTGGTCTTCCTTACTCATTGTCCAACATATGAAGCAATTAAAAATACCAAGGCTTGGGCCAGGGCCTTAGTCCTTTGACTGACATTAATGCTTGGCATATTGATCTTTATGTGATCAATTTCACTTTTTATGACTTTCAATTTTCCTAGATTCATACTTTACACATACAATTATCAATGGATGATTGCAGTTGTTTCTTCTTATTTTGCTATGTGCACCATAGCAAATGAAAGCTTTATTCAATCCACGTCACTAAATTCAACACTACTTTTAAGAGGAAGCATTTTCTCACTTGTATTTTGAATACCTCCCAAGCGGAGGGGCTCTTCTTCTGGCACTAAATCAGACCATGTTTCATTGCTTTCCACAACATTCTTAGGATCAAAGTCCTTAGACGTGGACTGCCTATTCCTTCTTCCTAGGCCATTCTTTCTCTGGAAGCTCTGCTGACACCTGTGTAGTATGGATGACCCTACTGATATTTGAAACATTTAAAGAGCCAGTTTTTACCATTATCTTTTGTAATCTTAGATTTTCAACTAATCTGTAAAATTTATATATGTTGCATATAAATGTTTCTTTTGGAGGAAAAAATTTACTACCTTTATTTAAAGAAGAAAAACCATAGAAAAGAAAAAGTTTTGGCTGTTTTGAACAATGAATGAATTGTTGATTATAATAATGTACAGGAAAAGAAACATGGATGCAATATAGCATATACTGTAAAAATTCAAGGTCTTCCCCAAATATTGTGTAATTTACTAGTAATTGCATGGTCTATTTCACTTGTCTTCATGGCAAGCAAGGTAATGAAATAGGAAGTTATTTAAGCCAAGTAATTTCATTGGAAAAAATGCAGTTCAATTGCAATTATTGAATCTCTCCAGAATAAGTCAAAACACACCTTAACATACTTAAAAATGTCCAAATTTCTGACCTTTGGATTATTCATAAATATTTCTTTACTTACATAAGTTATTCTTCCCACCCTTTCCAGTTAATAATCTGGATTCTTTCCTGAAGAGGATTTTTTCCATGAACACCACGGAAAGCTATCCATCAACCTCTTCCCATGATTAGGTTTTATTCCTCTTACCAACATCAATTTTAGTTGGAAACAAATCAAAACATTGGGGAAACTACAAATGGAAATATACGACCAGTATAACTTCCTAAAAAATAAAATTAAATCTTGTAAGTTATTTAGTTTGTTTTATAGTGCCTGACATCACCACAATAGTACTACTATCCTTTAATCATAGAGTGAGAACAGCTCCCTTGTTTAATGAGTAATAGAATATTCAGTTGTATGTTTTCTCCCTTTTCAGAGTTGGAGGAAAATAATGAAGAGAAATATTTTGGCTGCAAAATTCTCCTCCCATCCTTGTGCATGCCAAGTCTTTTCCTTTGAACTCCGAAGCATTAACTCTTAGTGCAAACAAAGGCAATATTGAGCTAAAGGAGATTTTCTTCACCAAGATAGAATAGAGAAAAATCTATTTGCCATTTTCTTGAGAAAGAAGGAAACAAAGTTGTCCTAAATTCTCTTTTTTACGATCTTCTTCTCGCCAAGATTTCTTTCAATGACTCTCAACTGTCTAACCCAACTATTCAGCAAGTATTCATTGTCCTAATCATAACAGTTTGCAATATTGAAATTTTATAATCCCAACTCTCAAAATAATGGGGACAGGATGGTAATCAACGATTATGATGTAAATGATGATTCAGTAGGGGAATGTTCATGGTACAATGAAAGATGAGAAGGCATTACCCCATATATTTAAGAAAATCTCCAGAGTAGAAATGCTGGATTTATGATCTGAATTGTGATAGGAATAATCAGGAATTCACAATACAAGCTGGCTAAACAAAGGAACAGAGTAGACAAAAAATTAGAATCCACGAATGATTTCTGTTAGTTTGTCATACTATATAGTGGTTTGCATGTTGCTGCGATGTTGAAAGCTATGCCACCAGTATTTTAAATGTCAGTAGGGTAATTCATGATGGACAGGTTTCCAACACTAAACAGGTGAGGAAGAAGGAGAGATGGATCACTTCTGAATGTTTTACCACAGAAAATCTTAAGAATAGCAGTAGAACATCATTAGATATGGTGTCAGCAGATGAAACTCTTATAAATAGCAGTGAAATGTTGTCAGATATACTGCCAGAAGATGAGCCCTTCAGGTTGTCAATAACTCAAAATGTTACTGGGGAAGAGCTGCCTCCTCAGAGTAGAGCAGAACATGATGATCTGAAAGGAGGAGAGATTTTGGGACCTTCATTAGCTGATGGCAAACAACTCAAAATAAAAAGAAACAGTTGCAAATATTCATGAATAATAGAAATGTGGAATTATGAATTATGAATCCAGGAAAAATGGAAGTTGTGAAAAATGAAATAGAACACATAAAGATCTATATTGTAGGCATTCGTGAGCAGAAATAGACTGCTACTGGCCATTATGAATCTGGCAGTCTTATGGTTTACTATACTAGGAACATTAAACTGAAAAGGAGTGGAGTTGCATTTATCACCAAAAATAATATTTCAAGATCTACCTTTTGATATTGAATGGCTGGCCACTCCATGGTGAGCATACCATATTAGCGTTGTTGTCCCCTCTGTATACTTATCTACTGTTTAGTTGAAAATTGGGCCATGAAGGTGAGTTCTGTTCTAGACCTGAAGGGTGATCAAGGGCCATAGTCTCTCTTTTCTGTTGTCTACTTGGGACCAGTAAGTCTGGTCCTTTATGTTTAAAATTTTGAGTTTTATTTCTACCCTTTCTGTCATTCTCTCTGAGACCTTCTAATGTGATCCCTTTCTTAGCACTTAGTAGTGGTAATCTGTCATCCTCTGATTTCCCTGGTCTCCGAGAAGTAGTGATTTATGTTCACATGTTCCATTGGTTCATTGGACTGAGAGATTTCAAGCATCTTCAATTTTCATCAGTCGTCTGTATTTCACACATGGAGAGACCAATAGTTGCCTCTCATGAGTTTTTAAGATCCCAGTGGCTACTTGCCAAAGTAAGATGTAGAAAATATCATTGTAGACTATGCTTTGCCAATTTACCCTAGTCTCCTCTGAGACTATGGTCCTAATCCCCCATATACTGCAATTCATTGCCTGAAAATGTTTGGTAACATCTAAGAAATTTGCTACATTTTATTCCCTGTGGGCTCTACAACATTCATAGGTGTGGCAAATAATTTTTTTTAAAAAACAACATAAAAGGCAACTATATATGTGGACTTCACCAAATGCAACATGTAGGAATCAAATTGCCGACATATGTGGGAATATATGGTGAAAAAGATCAATATTATCAGCCAAAATTAGGCCAGGGCAGACTGCAGAACAGATCACCAGTTGATCATAGCAAGTTCAGGCTGAAGCTGAAGAAAAGTAAAACAAGTCTTTAAGAGTTGAAATATGACCTTGAATATATCCCACCTGAATTTAGAGACCATCTCAGGAAAACAGATTTGATGCATTAGACATTTACAACTAAAGACCAGAAGAGTTGTGAGATGACAGCAAGAATGTCATACAAGAAGAAACCAAAAGGTCATTTAAAAAACAGGAAACAAAGACAAGGTCAAAATGCATGTGAGTAAAGACTGAAACTTTTGCTCTTGAGGGTAGAGAAGCTTAAGCGAATAGAAGAAATGAGGAAGTAAAAAACTAAACAGAATTATTTCAAAAGAATGCTCAAGAAGACAAAGTCAAGTATTATAATGAAATGTGCAAAGATCTGAAGTTAGAAAACCAAAAGGGTAAATACAACATGCTCAACATTTCTCAAACTGAAAGAAATGAAGAAATAAATCAAACCTTGATTTTCATTATTGAAGGGTGTTATGGGCAAAATGGAGACCTGGTGTGGTGCTGTGGGCTTATGCGTCAGACAGCAGAGTCAATTGAACTGCAAGCCAGTGGCTCAAACTCACCAGCTGCTCCTTGGAAACCCTACACAGGGTTGCTATGGGTCAGAATTGACTGGATGGCACTTAACAACAACAACAATAACAACAATGGCCAAAATGGAGTCCTGGTGGATTAATGACCTGGACTACAAAGTTGGTCTGAACCACAAGGTCGGCAGTTCAAGCTCACCAGCCTCTCCTCAGAAATGCTGTACAGGGTTGCTATGGGTTGGAACTGATTCAACAGCACTTAACAACAACAACAACACAAACATGGGTAAAATATTGAATGATGCAAAAGGTATTAAAAGAAGATGGAAGGAAGACACAGAGTTGCTGTACCAAAAAGAATTGGTTGATGTTCAACCATTTTAAGAAATGTTGTTGTTGTTGTGAAGTGCTGTTGAGTCGATTCTGACCCATAGTGACCCAGTATAGGGTTTCCAATGAGTAGCTGGTAAGCTTGAACTGCTGATTTTGCAGTTCAAACGGCTTTGCAGTCTGGCGCATTAACCCACAGCGCCACACCAGGACTCCATTTCAATAGATAGCATATGAATAATTACCAATGGTACTGAAGGAGGAAGTCCAAGCTCCATTGAATGCAATGGTGATAAACAAGGATCTAGGAACTCATAGAAGACAAATTGAAATAGTTCAACAAACTGATGTAGTACTGGAGGTGGTGCCAAAAAAATGGGAAAACACCTACCTAGTCAACCAATTGGAAGAATTCCATATTTGTGCCCATTCCAATGAGAGGTGATCCTAGGGAATGTGGAATTCAACAAAAAATGTCATTAATATCATAAACAAGTAAAATTTTACAGAAGATAATTCAAAAACAGTTGCAATAGTCATCGACAGGGAACTGGCAGAAATTCAAACCTCATTCAGTAGAGGCTATACAAATTTGGCTATCGTTGCTGATACCCGATGGATCTTGGCTGACAGCAGAGAATACCAGAAAGATTTTTCAGGTGGTTTACTGACAATGCAAAAACGTTTGACTGTGTGGATTGTGACAAATTATGGATAAGAATGAGTATTCCATGGCACTTGATTGTATTCATGAGGAACCTGTGCATAGATTAAGAAGCAGTTTTTAAAATACAACAAAGGATACTGAATGGTTTAAAACCAGGAAATGCATGAGCCAGGATTGTATCCTTTCACTATACTTATTTATTCTATATTCTGAACAAATAATCTGAGAAGGTGGACTATATAAAGGAGAATGTGGCATCAGGATTGGAGAAAGACGCATTGTTGAAATTGAAGAAGATTTAAAATATGGATGAAAATTAAAGAACACAGCCTCCAGTATGGGTGGCACCTCAATGTAAAGAAAACAAAAGCTTCACAACTGGGCCAATAAATATCATTGTGATAAATGGTAAAAAGACTGAACTTGTCAAATACTTCATTTTTCTTGGATCCACAATTAAGACTGATGAAAGTAACTGTCAAGAAATCAAAGGACAGATTGCATTAAGACAAGCAGCTGCACATGACCTATTTAAAGTGTTAAAGGGCATATAGATCAGTTTGAGGATCTATCTACCCTTTAACACTTTTTGACTAAGGTGCACCTGACCCAAGCCATATATTAAGTCAAATTATATGTATGTGAAATTTGACAATGAATAAGGAAGACCATAGAAGAATCTATGCTTTTGAATTATTGTGTTGGAGAAGAATATTAAAAGTACCATGGACTGCCATAAGAACAACAAATCTGTTTTGGAAGACGTTCATCAGGATGACCCTTGTTGTCAGGATAGTGAGACTTTGTCTCTCATATTTTGGACATGTTGTCAGGAGGAACTAGTTCCTAGAGAAAGACATCTTGCTTGGTAAAGTGGAGAGTCAGCAAGAAAGTGGATGATCGCTAAAGAGATGCATTGAATCAGTGGCAGCAACAAGGAGCTCAAACAGCAACAATTGTGAGCATGGGGCAGGAACCGGCAGTGTTTCATTCTGTTGTGCATAGGATCGCTGTAAGTCAGAACCAATTTGAGGGCACCTGGTATGGCACTGTGGGTTAATGCATCAGACTGCAAAGTCATTTGAACTGCAAGGTCAGCAATTCAAGCTCACCAGCTGCTCCTCGGAAACCCTATACAGGGTTGCTATGGGTCAGAATCGACTCAATGGCACTTCACAACAACAATGAATGAATGTGACATATGTAGAGAGCAATTCTAAGTCATGAGGCACCTGGAATTAAATGATTAATTTGAGCCTAGATATCATAAGACCTTAGAGTTTTATTATAAAAGATCTGATCTGAGAATTTTGAAGGTGTAAATTTAAAATACTTCTATGGAGTTTGTTGTTATTGTCAGGTGCATCGAGTCAGAACCGACTCATAGAGACCCCATGCACAGCAGAACGAAACAGTGTCCGTCCGATCCTGGGCCAGGCTCACTACCGCCGCCACACTTTACGCCATCAATGATGCCACCCTGACCCTCCACCTTACCCAGAATGACATCCTTCTCCAGCGACTGTTCTCTCCGGACAATATGTCCAAAGTATGAGAGATGAAGCCTAGCCATCTTGGCCTCCAAGGAGCACTCTGGTTGCACTTCTTCCAAAACAGATCTATTGCTTCTTTTGGCAGTCCATGGCACTTTCAGTATTCTCCTCCAACACCACAATTCAAAGGCATCAATTCTTCTATGATCTTTCTTATTCACTGTCTAGCTTTCACATCCATATGAGGTTATTGAAAATACCATGGCTTGGGTCAGGCGCACCTTAGTCCTCAAGCTGACATCTCTGCTCTTCAATACTTTAAAAAGTTCCTGTGCAGCAGATTTGCCCAGTGCAATACATCGTCTGATCTCTTGACTGCTGCTTCCGCGAGTGTTGATAGTTGATCCAAGGAGAATGAAGTCCTTGACAACTTCAATCTCTTCCCCATTGATAATATGGGGTTTACATTTCTAAAAATTTATTTATCTTAGTATATATAACTTTCATGAAAATAATATTGAAAATGTTTGGTCAAATCTAAAAAAGGAATGATTACATCATATTCTAAACAACAAAACAAATATGTCTAAAATGGTAAAGTAAGGACCTCTGAAAACCCCCTCTCATCTATAAAGCATGAGAACATTGACAAATAAAGTAAAAGGCATTTTTCAGATCTTTGTAGACTAATGAGTCTTACAACAATCCTAGGAGCATTTCTTCAAGAAAGTAACTGAGAACAGCAAGAACAGAAGACTCTCGTGGCATGTTAACTTCATCTATTCCTTTCCCTCTCTTCACTATTACACAATAGCTTTGAAAAACCAATAATGTGCAATCAGCCACTGAAGGGAAACAATAGCAATAGAGCACTTCAGAAAGCCCCCTCCCCCAGAGAACAGTTACTATTTGGCTTGTCTCACAGCTTCCTGAAAAGGCTTTAATCTCAGGGCGTGCGCTTATGAAACATTGCTCTGTGTGAACAGTACTATATCCAAAATGTTTCTTAGAAACAATCAGGGGCAATGGTTTAACATTACAGCTATCCCAGGTGAGATATTGATGGAGTTAACAAAGGCTAACCAACCTACTTACAAGAAACTATGACTGAGATTCCCCTAGAGATTTTTAGAAGGCTGTGCTAAGGAGTTCTAGTTTGGTGCTGTGGGTTAATGAGCTGGACTGCAGGGTCAGTTTCAACTGCAAGGTTGTTGGTTCAAGCTCACCAGCCACTCCTCGAAAACCCTATATAAGGTCTCTATCAGCCAGAATGGACTCGACGGCACTTGACAACAACATGCTAATGTGCAAGATTGTGTCCATATCCAGAAATTTCCTGAAAGGCATTAATCTCTCACGTTTTATAATTTATCTTGGTATAAAGCTAATGTTGAAATTTTTGGGTAATTTTGAGGGACTTATTTTTAGTCAGACTACTTATTTTTAGTCAGCTCAGTACTCCCAGTTTGAGAAATAACATTTCTTCAACAGATATTTGATTTCTACTTTCTATACTGTATTGTGGTGCTATAAGCTAATGAGTCAGAGTGCAGTCATTTGAACTGCAAGGTTGGTGGTTCAAGCTCACCAGCTTCTCCTTGGAAACCCTATACAGGGTCACTATGGGTCAGAACTGACTCGATGGTACTTAATAACATACTGTAGAAATACCAATAAATACTTATAATACTTTATAAAAATGTTTAAAAAGCCAAATAATGCAAATCCATGCTATAATAAATGTTTCTGGCAGTATATAATTAGTGTTGTTTTTGTTAAATGGTGCCGAGTCAGTTCTGACTCATAGTGACCTTGTTTAGGATTTCCAAAGAGTGGCTGGTGAGTTTTGAACCACCAACCTTGTGGTTCAAACCGACCTTGTGGTCAATGCTTTAGTGTTCTAGAAACTGAGTTATGTAACCATCACTATAATATAATTTTACATTATTTTCACCTTCCAAAAAAGTTGCCATATTGTCACGTCCCCCAAACTTAGACAACCACTCACTAATACACTTTCTTTATTGGAATAGTTTCTCTTCTGTACATTTCATATTCATGTAATCAGGTAACATGTGATGTTTTTTTGTGATTGTCTTCTTTCACCAGTGTAATGATTTCAAGGTTTGGCATATCATAGTACTTTATTCTTTATTGAAAAATAATATACCATTATATGGACATAACATTTTGTTTTACAATTATTACTTGATGGATATTTGGGTTATTTTCACATTTTTATTATTATGAAGCATGTTTCTATAAATATTGGTGCACAAGTTTTTGAGTGGACACATGTTTTCAAGTTTGTAGGTGTTTATCTAGGGTATATATCTACAAGAGTTCTGGTGGGGTGCTGTGGCATAAGCACTGTACTGAAACGTTGGTTTGAACTGCAAGGTCGGTGGTTCAAATCCACCAGTCACTCCTTGGAAACCTTATACAGGGTTGCTATGAGTTAGAACTGACTTGACGGCACTTAACAACAGCAACAGAATTATTAGGTCATAAGGGGTCCTGGCAGTTCAAAACCACCAGCTGTTCCGTGGGAGAAAGATGAGGCTTTCTGCTCCCATAAAGACTTACAGCCTTGGAAACCCTGTACAGGGTCCCTATGAGTCGGAACCGACTCCACGGTACATAACAACAACAACAAGGGTCCTGGTGTGGTGCTGTATGAAAAACACTGGATTGCTAACCTCAAAGTTGGTAGTTCAAACCCACAGTTTGCTCCTATGAAACCTTATACAGGGTTGCTCTGAGTCCGAATTGATTCCACCTCACTGAAAAACAACGACATGGTAACTCCATAGTTACACTTTTGATGAACTAACTGCAGGGCTGTTTTCCAAAGTGGCTGTGCTATTCTATAAAGTTGCTCAGCCACTTTGTAAAACAATCAATGAGGGTTCCAGTTTCCCCAGATCTTTGGCAACAGTTATTGTTATCTGAATCTTGCTATTTTAAAGCATTCTTGAGTACACTCACTGCCATCATGATTTGAATCACAACCTCTTACATTTTTTTCCTCTGCCCTTTGCTGACTTCTTTTCCTTTCTCTGTCATTCCTTCTCATCAAGCTAGTGCCAGCTGACTCCAGAAGCAAAACACAAAATGGACTTTGTGAAGCTATTTAGAGTTTTTATTTATTTTTAAAACGCTTTATTTTTAGTGCTGTGACATTTGCCATCACTTAGTTAATTTAGTTTTGCAAGGCAAACTCTCTGAAGCTGGTTAATTTTGCTTAGGCATCCTTCCTACAGTTTGCTTCCAAATCATTTCTGGTATTGCACAGAGTTCAGAGAAGACATCCCAGTAAATCCAGTAAGCCTGAGGCCAGACCTGTGTAGTGTCAGAGCATTAACACATGGTGGTAGGGAGGATAATTAAAAAAAAATCAATATAAGTAATAACGTAATAGTATAAATTATGTAATTGCTCAGCTATCTGTAATGTTTGCATAGCAAATTAGCTAATCATTTTAAAACAAATTTATGACCTTACAATAACCTTTTCAAGGAGGCCAAAGTGGGATGTATCTAAATACTAAGGGAAAGGCAAATGAGGTAGAGTAAATATTTTTGAATCCATTAACTGTGACTCTTTTTTTAATAGCCTAAGTAAAATAGGTGTGTCTGTTTCCCAGGCCTGTAGATCTTGTCTGTAAAATTTTCTTTAATGATTTTATTTTCCATCACAGTGGCCACATAAAACCTGGGATATCCTCTTTAATTAAAATTGGAGATTATCAGCATTAGATTGGAATTAAATCATAAAGTATTATTGACTGATTCATTTAGACTTAAGGTTGTAATGTTTGTTAACACATAAAATGAATATACTCTGAAACCAGAGCTCTAGAAGTTTTCGGATATAAAGATTTTTCCATGGTAACAGGGATGATCTTGCTATTTTATAATTTACTAGACTGAAGAAAGGACCAGACTGTGCATATGTTTGAGGCAGTCAATGGACTTCTCATGGCATGCAGAAAATTCCAGTCTAAGACTAAAGATATTGCAACTGCCTGAAATTGCAATCTTTATCTCTAAGGCAGGTGTTTGAAAACTGGACTTGTCCCAATTAACTTTTTTTTTTTTTCCTTTTGGTTATTGTTTTTCTACAAGAAGTTGAAAGGATGTTAAAGATAAGGCAGGTGTTAAGATAAGATTCCTCACTAGGAATGACTCACCGACAGCCAATCAGAAGTTTTGTATCTGTGAACATGACTAAGGGTGGTGACTTGGCTACAACTATGAAAACTCCCTTCAGTTCAGTAGAAACAAAAGATTGAACTAATTTTCACTTTAAGGGAAATAATAGTTTCATAGTTCATAGCACTAGACAGATTATAGAAAATCTACTATAACTATGAAGCTAGCAGCTTTGATTTTAATTTTGTGCATTCCATTAAGTTATATTGCATTCTTGATGTTTAAATTTTTATAAGACTATCAACTAGATCTATTAGTATATTTAAATCAAATCAGTCAAAATTTATTATTAAAACAAAACATATTAATGGATGAGTAGATTAATAGCAAAATGGGACATAGCGTTCACAGTGTTCAAATATGAGTGTCTTCCAGAAGCTATGTTATGTATCCTAGGAAAAAATAGATTAATAAATAAGACCAAGACAGAAGATCATTGGCCCTTTTGTCATTTACCTCTACAGGGAATTCTGGCAAGGAACAGTTGCCCTTGTTAACCTGTGAACATTTTTTACTACTTTAGGTCATTGACTCTGGCTCAGGGGTCCAATTTTCCTTTCATTCATTAAGCACATTGGGAAGCAGAGTTCCTAACCCTTTCCAGTCTAAATGTGGAACAATCACATCCCCTCACAATCAACTGCCAGTGTGCTGAGACCTTTACATTTCACTGTGCTCTCGCAGTGACGCAAGTTTTTAACAATTGAAGGATATTAACGAAAAAACTTGTTTTCTAATTGGAGGAGCTCAAGGGATTTCAAATAAATGAACTTGTATAAACTGGAAGCTGGTACATGTGCCTTTCCAATTATTTTTGTTAAAATTAGAGGAGAGGGCACTGCTAATCTCTGAAAGCAGATTTCAGAAATTATTTCAGCTATTAAACCACTTCAGAATAACAAAATGGAGCAGTTCTGAATTGTTCGGATAACAAAAGATATAACCTTATTTATCATCTTAGTAAAGATGCCACAAATACAGGACAATATCATTTTACTATTTAAATATGTGCATTTTTGTTAATGCACTAGATTATTTCCTCTCAAAAGACTCATTAGAATTAAGAAAAAGTTAATGTGATATTAGACTTACAGTAGACATTTCTCACTTTCCTCTACGTAACTTAGTTGTGAATTTTCAAAAGACATAAAATACCTATTTCCAACAATTACAACCAAAATTGTTTATCTGTTAGTCACCAAGATATTACAAATATATATTGTTGATATCTTCACTTCAACCCAAACTTGCATATAAGCAACTGATGGTCTGTTCCACAGTCTGCCCCTGGCCTTGTTTGGGCTGACAATATGGAACTTTTCCACTGTCTCTTTCAACAGATGTAGTCAGCTTGATTCCTGTGTATTCCATCTGGTGAATTCCAAGCGTAGAGTTGTCTTTTAAGTTGTTTGAAAAAGGAATTTTCAATGAAAAAGCCATTGTTTAGTCTTGCAAAATTCTATCATGTGATCTCCAGTATCATTTCTATCACTAAGGCCATGTTTTCCAACTACTGATCCTTCCTCTTTGTTTCCAACCTTTGCATTCCAACCATCAGTAATTTTAATACATCTTTATTGCATCTTTGATCAATTTCAGACTGAAGAAATCAGTAGAAATTTTCAATTTCTTCACCACTGGCTTTAGTGGTTGGTGGGTAAATTTGAATAATAGTGATACTAATTGGTCTTACTTATAGGGGTATGGATAATTGTACTTCAAGAAAGATCTTGATATTTTATTTTTGATAATGGTTATAACACCATTCCTCCTCAATTTGTCATTTCCAGCATAGTAAATAACATGATTGTCTAATTAAGATGGGCAATGCCAATCCATTTTCAACTCACTAATGCCTAGGATATCTATTTTTATGCATTCCATTTCATTTTTGACAATTTCCAATTTTCCTAGATTCATACTTCATACATTCCATGTTCTGATTATTAATGAATATTTACAGCTGTTTTCCTCATTTTTAGTGGTCCCCTCAGCAAATGGGGGTCCCAAAGACTTTATTCCATTGACGTCATCATGGCTAACTCTACTTTGATGAAGCAACTCTTCCCAAGTCATCTTTTGAATGCCTTCTAATCTGAGGGGCTTCTCTTCAGGCACTATATCTGACAATATTCTGGCGCTCTTCATCATGTTTCAGTATTCAATTTTCTGGTGCTGACAGTGTTCCATTGATGCTCATAAGGTTTTCAGTGACTAAAAGTTCAGAAGTAGTCTCTCCCTCTTCCTTGTCTGTCTTCATCTAGAAGCTCAGCTGAAACCAGTTCACTGTGAGAGAACCTGCTGGTATTTAAAATACCCATGGCATAGCTTCCAGAATCATAGCAACATGTAAGTCACCACAGTTTACAAACTGACAGATGAGTGACGGAAATTTAACATTGAGAAGATGTCAATTCAAACACCCACACACTATATCTCCAATGGCCAAATAATATTTTATTTATAATACTACTTTTTTCCCAGTTAGCACCTGGAATTAAAGTACTCACTATACCATTTGGTAACGTATGTGCATTAAGATAATGGATTGGAATATTTTGCTACTCACCTAACATGAAAAAATTGTTTAAGTTACAGAAATTATTCATAAAAAGATATGTTTTTGTTTTCT
>NW_006408524.1:39358009-39376775 GCF_000296735.1 Chrysochloris asiatica | reverse complement strand
GGTGGTTGTGGTTGTGTGCCAATGAATTGGTTCTGACTCATAGCAACCCTGTATAGGGTTTCTGAGGCTGTAAATCTTTATGGGACAGAAAACCTCATTTTTCTTCTCTGGAGCAATTGGTATATTTGAGCTTCTGAACTTGAGGTTAACAGCCCAGATCATAATCCACTTCATTACCAATGCTCCTTATATGTATATGTAGAGAGGATTCTATAAAGTATATGGTTCACACAGTTGTAGAGGTAGGCGATTCCCAATCCCCTGGATCAAAGTCAGACTGGACACTTCTGACTCACACAACTGTTGGGCTGATTAACCAAGCTCAGCAGGTCAGACAGCAGGCCAGCAAGTCAGGCAGGTAAAATGGCTGGCTGCTGAGGACTCCCAGGATTTGCAGGCAGTAACATTGTGTGATCTCTTGACTGCTGCTTCTGTAAGTGTTGATAGTTGATCCAAGAAGAATGAAGTTCTTGACAACTTCAGTCTTTTCTCTGTTAATAAGAATGTTGTTTATTGGTCCAGTAGTGAGAATTTTTGTTTTCTTGACATTGAGATGTAATCCATACCAAAGGCTGTGCTCTTTGATCTTCATTAATGAATGTTTTAAGTCCTTTTCACTTTCAACAAAGAAGGTTGTATCATCTGCATATAACAGGTTGTTAATGAGTCTTCCTCCAATCCTGATGCCACGTTTTTCTTCATATAACCCAGCTTCTCAGATTATTTGCTCAGCAAGCAAGTTGAATAAGTACGGTGAAAGAATACAACCTTGTCACACACCTTTCTTTATTTTAAATCATTCAATGTTCCCATGTTCTGTTTGAACAACTGCTTCTTGATCCAGGTACAGATTCCTCATGAGTACAATTAAGTGTTCTGGAATACACATACGTCACAATGTTGTCCATAGCTTGTCATGATCCACATAATTGAAGGCCTTTGCATAGTCAATATAGCACAGGTAAACATCTTCCTGATATTCTCTGCTTTCAGCCAAGATCCATCAAACATCAGCAATGATATCCCTCATTTCACAGCCTCTTCTGAATCTGTCTTGAACCTCTGGAAGTTCTCTGTCAATGTATGATTGTAGCCATTTCTGCATTACCTTTAGCAAAACTTTTCTCGCTTGAGATATCAAAGAGATTGTTCGATGATTTCCACATTCCGTTGGGTCACCTCTCTTTGGAATGGGCACAAATATGAATCTCCTCCAATCAGTCGGCCAGATAGTTGTCTTCCAAATTTCTTGGCAGAGATGAGTGATTGCCTCTTGTGCCTCATGGGGATTTACTATGTCTTAAATGTGAAACCACTGAGAATCCTGGCTACATCAAGTTGACACAAAACCGTAACTGTTACAATGCTGATATATATTTATTTATGATTCTATTTATATGATTTATTTACTTATGATTTTGTGTCTTATATTCACTGAGTGGCTTGAGGTAAGATCTAACTATAGGTTTTAGTAAAGAGGTAAAGACATTTTTCATGCTAACTTTCATATGGTTTAAAAGATCTTTAAATTTCTATGTTAACTTGGATTAGTATCTGAACTCCATATAGTTCCATTGTTTACATATCAATCCTACAAAACTATCATATTATGTTACATTACCAAATTATTTTAATTACTTTTACCTTATATTTTCATTATTAGGCTGCTTATGATGGGGTTCTAGAAAGCTTACAAATACTAAGTGTGACCTGGGTAATATATTTAGCTTCCTAGTGCCTCAAATTCTTCTTGTGTGAATTTAAGAGATTTGTTCCTAACTAGATTAAATAAGATAATGAATGTAAAGCACTTAGAAAAGTGTCTCTCACATAGTTCAATAAGTGGTAGCTACCATGGACTCATGGTGTGGCGCTGTAGAACCAGCACTGGACTGTTAACCACAGGTCCACAGTTCAAACCCACCAGCTACTCCTGGGAAACCCTATACAGGGTCACTATGAGTCTGAACCGATTCTATGGCAGTTAACAACAACAACAACAATCATGGTGTTACTATTGCTATGGTTATTACAATAGTGCGTAAGACAAATACTCCTCTTCAATATATATATATATTTTTAATTTTTATCACTATTTTGAGATTATTAATTCATTTCTAGTGTTCTAGTGGTAATCTACATTTTTATTGCACAGGTCTGTACTTATTCTATCAAAATCAAGGATTAAGCAATATTCTACCCTTCAAGTCAATCCTCTCCCTCTTAAAACGTGACATGTTTTTATTTCCACATTTCTGCATGTTCCTTTACTCCTATGTTCAATACATCCAGACATTGGACCAACATTTAATTATTGCATTTTGTATTAGATATCCTGCAAAAAAGAAATGAGTACCAAATATTCCTTCCATGTTGTTGTTGTTGTGAAGTGCCATCAATCAGTGCCGACCCATAGTGACCCTGTATGGGGTTTTCAAGGAGCAGTTGGTGAGCTTGAACAACCAACCTTGCATTTCAAATGTCTTTGCAGTCTGGTGCATTAGCCCACAGCGCCACACCAGGACTCCATGGCATTTATCATCTGGGCTTGTTAATTCACTGCAATGATCACACAGAACACAGATGCCATACTCAGTTATGGATTCATTTAGGGAAGATAACAGGTTACAATTCAGGGGCAGAAATGCTTAGGGAACAGTTCTTTCAGTTAGGACAGCCTTTTGTCAAATGTGCTCATTGGAAGGCCTCTCTCTGCCTAGACAGTATTGCAAAGCTCTTTTAGGACTTCTGATAAATGCTCACAAAACACACCACTCACCATAAGCCTCAGCCTGAATACACTTGAGTCTAACTTCATGGCTCAGCAAACCTAACTCCCCCAATTAAGTACCTTGGGATACATCATACTGCAAGCAAGTTTCTGGTAAAAGTCACTTAGCTTTACTTGCTCTGTGTGCTGAGAAGCTTACTGCTCTTTCTTATGCAGTGGCTTTTGGTTCTGTTGCTACTTTTCCTCTGCACTTCTCTGGGGTCACAACTTTTTGTCCTGGGTTGAGGAGATTCAATGCAATGCCTGTGGTTCAAACTCACCCATTGCTCTTAGGAAATCATGTAAAGGGTTATTATGAGTCCAATCTGATCCTATAGCACTTCACAACAACAGCAATAGATAATATTGGAGAGAACTGAGACTCTGAGTAATCATGTATTTGATACTTTTCTGAAATTTTGTAAAGATGAGAAGTATAGAGAAGCTGGTTGGTTGGTCCCTCTTATAATACAGCAAGTGGTGAAGGAATGACGTCAGCTTGGGGCTAAGCAATCACGGCTTAAGACCCACATAAAAGACCTCAAACTTTCTACTCATGCACTGAAATCGAGTCTTATTTCTTGCAGTGTAAAGCTGATATTACTGAAAACTAACCCCAAAGTCATATCATAAGAGTGGCTTAATTACAACACCAACTGAATTCCCAACCTTGAATAGTGTCTGATGTTAGAGTGAGGGCATTGATTGAGAAGAAATGAGATCCTGTACCTTGAAGTGGGGACACTGGTCATATATTCAGGAATCTGGAGAAACTGGACCCTAAATTCTGTTGAAGCACTCTTGCTGAAGGCACCACCCTTCCCATCTGAAGAGATTATGCCATGTTTGTCAACCAATCCATTATCAGTAAAACCATTATGCCCTTTGACCACACTTGATGTGATTAACCTAATTGTGTCTGATGAAATGATGCCTAAGGTATTGTCTGGGTGTATCACCTGAGGTAGGTGATGTCTTGCAAGACATTGATGAATGTTCTCAAGAAACATCTCCAGCAATTGTTACTTCTAGACCTGTTGTAGTTGTTAAGTGCTGTCAATTCAGTTCCAACTTACAGAGACCCTGTAAAGGGCTTCTGAGTAGGATTGGGGAGTTTGAACCTCTAATCTTTGGTTAGTAGCTCAGTACTTATTCTATAGCACCATACCAGGACTCCTGAAGACCTGTAACTAGACTTAAATACCAGTTAGACCCAAAAGGTGAATTACAAATTGTGACCCAGGAAAAAGTACTCTAGACTACAAAAAACGTCTTGATTTTTCTAATATGTACAAACAGAAGCCTGGAGAAAATGTGTGGGAATGGTATAATGATGGTGTAAGGAGCATAAAGTTGAATCAATTTGAATTTGTTGCTATGGCCCACTAAGCACAGATTCTTCATTCAGTGTTTCAGCTCAAGAGGTTAGGAAAGGATATAGTAGTCTATTTCACTGAAGTGTGAATGGTGTGGTGGCCTACAATATATCAAGTTGAAATACCAGACCTTTCTTGATATTCTGTAGAGGAAGGTATACAAAGGCTTTGGGAAATTGATGTGTTAGTGTGGATGTATCAGGAAAGACCCATAAAGTCGTATTTGGAGTGCCCAGATGACACACCTTTTACCACACCAGTGAGGAACAAATTTGTGAAAGGAGCCCCAACCTCCTTGAAGACAGCTCTGATTGTTATTTTATATAAGTCAGATTTGGTAGCAGGAACTGCCCTAATTGAATTAAGACAATTAACTACAATGGGATGAACTGAACCCTGTGTGAAGGTAGGGACAATGATTAATCAACAAAGATAAAGTTGGCATGGTTATAGTAATGTACAGCAGAATCAAAGTAGTAGTCAGAATAATCTGACCCATAAGGACTTATTATATTGAATAAATAGGCAAAGTGTCCTTTGGAGTGAAATAGATTGGAAACTTATTAAATATTTACTTGATCTGTATAAGCCGAAGAGTTCTAGATCAAGTGAATGACAATCAAATTTGAATCGGCAGAATAGAATTGTCACAGCCTTTCAATAAATTCCCAGACTTAAGCCAGTTTATAGATCCACAAACCCTTGAATGAAGGGGAGGCCAGGTCCCCTTGAGGAAAGACACCATTATACCACAAACATTGTATACTGTTAATTGTTCTTTTAGACTTTCCTAAAGGAATCTATGGCCTTTTACACAAAACGTCACTATGGCCCACCAGTTAGAGTGGAGGCATATTTAAGCCAAATTATTAATGGAGTATTAGTTAAGGTCCATCTCACAGTATGTACAGTGGGTCCCTGAATTCATCCTGAAGTGATTTCCCCAGTACCAGATTGCACAATTGGAATAGACATACTCAACAACTAGCAGAACCCCCACATTGGGTCCCTGAAATGTGGGTTAAGGGCTATTGTGGTAGGAAAAGCTAAGTGGAAGCCATTAGAACTGACTCTACTTAGAAAAATAGTGAACTCAAAGAAACAGAGCATTCCTGGAGGGATTGCAATGATTGGTGTCACAAGCAAATACATGAAGGATGGTGATTCCAACTACATTTCCATATAACTCGCCTATCTGGCCTGCGTAAAAAAACAGATGGATTTTGGAAAATAACAGTGTATTATTATAAACTTAACCAGGTAATGACCCCAATTGCAGCTGCTGCTCTGGATGTTATTTCAGAACAAATTAGTACTCATGGTACTTGGTGTACAACTGTTGATGTGGCCAATATTGTTTTCTCAATTCCATTTTCAAAGTATCATCAGAAGCAATTTGCCTTCAGCTCACAAGGCAACACTACACCTGCCCTGTCCTACCTCAGAGGAATGTCAACTGTCTAGCACTATGTCATGGCTTAGTTCATAGGGGACATGATCACCTTTCCTTGTTACAAGGCATCATACTGGTCCATTACATTGACGACACTGTGCTGATTATATATAGAAAGGAATACATATCTCCAGAATTATTGGGAAAACATCTGCATGCAAGGGGGTGGGAAATAAACCCGACAAAAATTGATGTATCTTCCACCTTAGTGATTTTTCTAGTGGCTCAGTAGTGTGGAACGTGTCAAGATATCCCTAGTAAAGTGACAGATAAGTTATTGCATTTGGCTCCTCTCACAACTGAGAAGGAGGAACAATGCCAAGTGGGCCTCTGTGGATTTGGGAGGCAACATTTGGGTATGATATATCAGACTATTTATCAAGTGATTTGAAAATCTGATAGTTTTGAGTGGGGTCCAGAACAAGAGAAGATTCTGCAACACATTCAAGTTGTGTGAAAGCTACTCTGCCACTTGTGCCAAATGGTCCAGCTGATCCATGATGCTTGATGTGTCAATGGCAGATGGAGGTGCAGTTTGTAGTCTCTGGCAGATTCCTATTGATGAATCACAGTGCAGACCTTTAGGATTTTAGAGGATAGTCTGGTAATCCTCTACAGATAATGACCCTCCTTTTTTGAACAATTTTTGGCTTGTCTGTGGGCCTTGTAGAAATTGAAATCCTACTTGTGGCCCATCAACTCACTGTGCAACCTGAATGACTTATCATGAACAGTGTGTTTCTGACCCACAGAGTAAAAAAGTTGGACATGCACAGCAGCACTTTATCATTAAATGGAAGTGGTATGTATGAGACTGAGCTAGAGCAAGACCTGAAAGCACAAGTAAATTGCAAGAGGAAGTAGCTCAAATGCCCATGTTCTCCCCTTCTGAGACATTACCTCCTTTCTCCCAGTCAATGCCTATGGCCTCATAAGGAATTTCTTATGATCAGTTGACTGAAGAAGATAAAACTCATGCTTGGTTTACAGATGGTTCTGCATGATATGCCGGCACCACTTAAAAGCAATATGGCAACTCCTTTCTGGGACTTCCCTGAAAGATATTGGTAAAGGGAAACCATCCCAAAGGGCAGAGCTTAGAGCATTGTACCTTGTTCATTTTGCTTGGAAAAATAAATGGTAAGATGTGTGACTGTATACAGATTCACTGATTGTGTCCAGTGGTTTGACTGGATGGTCAGGGACTTGGTAGGAAAATGATTGGAAATTGGTGGCAAGAAGGTGAGAAAGATGTGTGTGGATAGACTTCTCTGAATGAGCCCCAAAAGTGAAGATATTTGTGCTTCCTGTAAATGCTCATCAAAAGCTTACAATGTCAGAGGAGGATTTTAGCAATCAAGTAGAAAGGTTGACAAGTTCTGTGGAAACTGATCATCTTTCTACACCCACTGATACCCTTATCCAATGGGCTGAATAAAGTGACCATTGTGGCAAGGATGGAATTTATGCATGGGTCCAGTAGCATGGGCTTTCACTCACCAAGGTTGACTTAGGTATAGCCACTGGTGAGTGTCTAATTTGCCAGCAGCAGAAACCAACACTGAGTCTGTGATATAGGATTATTCATTAGGGAGATTAGCCAGTTATCTAGTGGCAGGTCGATTGCATTGTATCACTTCCATCATAGAAAGAGTAGCATTTTGGTCTTACTGGAAAAGACACTTTGGATTTGGATTTACCTTCCCTGCCCATAATGTTTCTGCCAAAACTACCATCCATGGACTTAAAGAATGCCTTAACCACCACCAGGGCATCCCACACACCATAACCTTGGAACCAGTAAATGACTTCACAGCAAATTAAGTGTGGCAATAGGAATTCATTGGTCTTACCATTTTCTCATTATCCTGAAGCAGTTGATTTTAGTGAGCTATGGAGTGGCCTTCTAAAGACATAATTATGGTGGCAATACCTTGGAAGCTTGGAGAAATGTTCTCCAGGAGGTTGTATATACTCTAAACTAATGTCAGAATATGGTGCTGTTTCTAAAATAGAGAGGACTTACAGGTTCAGGAACCAAGGGATGGAAATGAGAATGGTACCACTCTCTTGCTCCTAGGGACCCATTCATAAAAGTTTTGCTTCTTGTCCCTGCAGTCCTATGCTCTTTGTATCTGGCAATTTTAGTTCCAAAGGGATGAATACTCCCACCTGGAGACTCAACACTTATTTTATTGGACTAGGAGTTAATGATGCCTGACCAACTTGGGCTCCTCATGTTCTGGATCAACAAAGCTGCAAGTTATTATATTGGGTAGAGTGATTGACCCTGGCTGCCAAGGGGAAATTAGATTAACATAATATAAATGAGGTAAGGAAGAATATGTGTAGAATCCAGGAGATTCCTTTGCTCATCTTTTGGTATTATCATGTCATGTGATTAACAACAATGGCAAACTATAGTAATCCAATACTGTCATGACTATAGTGGCCATATATTTCTAAAATGAAAGTTTGGTTCACATCACCAGGCAAAGAACCACAAACAATGGGGGTATTTGCTGAGTACAAAAGGAATACAGAAGGATAGTGAAAGAAGGCAGTTCTAAATACCAGCTATGCCTATGTGAACTGTAATTGCTGAGAGTAATTTTTCCTTGTATGTGTGCATCAAATATTTTTCTTTTGTTCACTTATATAATATAAAGCTTAAATGGAGTTAGTGCAGTTTGGTTATACACACATTAGTTATATCATGTTAGATTCAAATATGACTATAAATGCCCTTATTTCAAACTTTTGTAGAGTTTAAGGTGAGATATATATATATATACAGTTTACATGGTGTGGACTGTGATGTATATAGTTTTAAGTCAACTTGACTGGGCCAGAATTCTCTGGTTTGGCAGTTGAGATGTAGTTATTCCCCACAATGAAATCTGCTGTGTGCAGCCAATCAATTCAAAAAACACTCAGGCAAAGTTTCCCCACTTTATTCTGGGTCTGGATTTTGCAGCTGGATCATCATACAACCTCCCGTTATCTGGAATTAAGCAAGTGGTTTGCTATATTGTCCACTAATCCTGAGAGTCTTCAGCAGTCAGCCATCTTACCAGCACAATCTGCCAGCCTGCCATCTGATCTTCTGATCTTGGTTTATCCTGACATTTGACCCACAGACTTGGAACTTGTCTACCTCTACATTTGTGTGAGCCATTTCCTTGATATGTTATTAAGTACCACGAGTCAGCTCTGTTTCTGTTTTTCAGTGCTGTTGAGTTGATCAATTAAATTGTTTTTATTTCTCTTTTAAAGTATCTCATCAGGATTCAATTTAGAAGTATTTTATTAGTTTGACATCTTGTAACCTATCTGTTGATTACCTCATCCATTGTCTGATAGTTGCAAGGGTCCTTAACCTATCTTACCCAAAAACTCCTTTCTTGTGTGTGTGTGTGTGTGTGTTTATGGGATGGATGTCTTAGAAAGCTCTTGTCTTTTCTTAAAAATAAGACTGCCACTAAAATAAATCAGATAAGAGAATTTTTGTCTTGTGTTTGTTTCTGAAATCTTTGTGACATGGTAGTCCACTGTTTCTGTGTTGGCTATAAGAAGATGATTGTATTTTTTAGTATTTTCCAAAGAATTTGGAGTAAGAAGATCATGGTATTGAATAAGTCAAGAGAACAGGTATGTTCTGTCAAGCTTTTATGTCTGCAATGATTGATTTGATACAAAAAATTTTACCTGGTCCATGTATTAGAAATAGTTTGGTTCTGACTATCATGGTTTTGGAAACATGAACATGACTCGATAGCTAATTAAGAAAGAAACAAGATTTCCTTTCACCACAAGGGAAAAAACAAAACAAAAAACCTTTAGATTTTTTTTTTTTTTCATTTTACCTAATCTGACTCTTGCTTGCTGAAAGTGAAGAGGACTTGAAACATTTACTTATGAAGATCAAAGAGCACAGCCTTCGATATGGATTACATCTCAATGTCAAGAAAACAAAAATCCTCACCACTGGACCAATAAACAACATTCATATCAGTGGAGAAAAGATTGAAGTTGTCAAGGACTTCATTCTTCTTGGATCAACTATCAACACTCGCGGAAGTAGCAGTCAAGAGATCAGACGACGTATTGCACTGGGCAAATCTGCTGCACAGGAACTTTTTAAAGTGTTGAAGAGCAGAGATGTCAGCTTGAGGACTAAGGTACGCCTGACCCAGGCCATGGTATTTTCAATAGCCTCATATGGATGTGAAAGCTGGACAGTGAATAAGGAAGATCATAGAAGAATTGATGCCTTTGAGTTGTGGTGTTGGAGGAGAATACTGAAAGTGCCATGGGCTGCCAAAAGAACCAATAGATCTGTTTTGGGAGAAGTGCAGCCAGAGTGCTCCTTGGAGGCCAGGATGGCTAAGCTTCGTCTCTCATACTTTGGACATATTGTCCGGAGGAAACAGTCGCTGGAGAAGGATGTCATGCTGGGTAAGGTGGAGGGTCAGAGAAAAAGAGGAAGAGCCCTAACGAGATGGATTGGCCAGGTGGCATCATTGATGGACTCAAGTGTGGCAGCGGTAGTGAGGTTGGCCCAGGATCAGACATTGTTTCGTTCTGCTGTGCATGGGTTCACTATGAATCAGTTCCGACTCGATGGCACCTGACAACAACAACAATCTGACTCTGCACAATGTGATATTGAGCTAAAGTTCCTCCCATATATAGTTCTTTATTCTGTAAAATTTCATCCACTAACCTACCCATCTATCTGGAACTTTATCTAGTCATTTGCCAAAATTCTCCTCCTCCACAAGGATGTTCTGACCCACCTCTGAGTTCTAATTTCCTCCCACTCTACTCAAATGATGAGTTCTCGTCTCCAGCTGTCAAACCCACCTACTCCCCTGAGATAAAATATCTGCAACCATCATGCTTTACTTCCAACCATTCACCAAGGTAGAAATGAATTTTCACATCCCCTTCTGAAATTTCAAAATGACCCATTTTTAAGTAGAAAAAATAGATGTACTTTAAAAAAGAAAGTCTCTATTCTGCTAAGTATATTTATTTTGATACAAGAAATAATTTTCCTTTAGTCCCAATCATTCTTAACAATTCTTTCAATAAACACACACACACGTGCATGAACTCAAACACCTGATAAATTGTATCTGAATGGTTGCTTTTTATGTATTATGAAAAATATCATACCATTATACACTAGAAATTTTGGAATTATTTTATTTTCTGCATATTTACCTTATATCTTAAATCTTAAAAAAGTAATTTCATATAGTACTTTTGCTTCTAGAACTCTTAGAATTATCTAATCTTAAAATTATAGAGAAATACAGAAATACCTAGTAAGGGTTCCTATTCTTAACATGGGATTTACAATGAATTTGTTCATTATTCATTCATTTAATCAGTGATTATGGTGATTAATGAGTGATTAATCTAGTGGTTAGAGATATATCAGAGAACAAAGCAAATATCTAAAATTTCAAGAAATTTTTACTTCGGTGTGACAAGAGACAGAGACTAAATAAGAAACATAATGAATAAACCAGTAATAAAAATTTATGGCATATGGTCTAGATTTTGCCTACTTGCAAGGTAATAAATGTGTTACCCTGTTACTGTTTCATTGTTGTGGACAGAAGAAACAAGGCTCTTGGATTAAGGACAAAAGTTCTCTCTTACTGACCAGACAGCAAATATTGTGTGCATTAGTGCATGTTTCTCTGGTTATCCTTGTCTACAATCCCATAGAAGTGACACAAAGGGCCCAGATAAATGCTGTGTACACAATGGGCTTGGATCACAACTATAAACAGTAAGTTTGGAAACCCATCATTTTGTAACACGTAGTAAGCAAGCCTATTCTTTGTCTCAGAGGAACCCATCAATTCATCTATCAAGGTCTTCTTACTTGCTCTCAATCCCTTTAATTTACTGTTTTTGTTTTTTATTTTATCTCGATTGTATATGTAGTCTAAGCAGTAGCACTAATTTGATACAATCATGCTTTGTTAGCTGGAAGCAGAAGCCTGTCAAACATTTAAATATATATATATATATATATGTTATAATTTAAAGGCTTGGATTACATAATAATGGATTACATGATTCAACTTTGAAATTCAACTTGAATCTTTCTGATACTTGCCTGAAAGCAAGTTAGTCAGTTACTCTCAATTTCAATTCCATGACATGTGAAATGGAGATTAAACAGTTCTGACATCAGAGTTTATTTGAGAATGTTTAAGGGTAACATGTAATGTGCTAAGCATAGGGCCTTACATTTTTTAAGCGAAAATACAAGTGTAAACATGAAAATCAAGCAGGGTCTGCTGTAAAGAAGTAAACTCAACATGCAGCCACACAGCAGATAGTAGAGACATTGCATTACTTCTTAAATGAATGCTTAATCCATTGTCAATACTTAGCAAAGCAAACTTTCTTTTACCAATAATAAAAAAGGTATTCAACTATTTACACATGTATACAACTATCGTTTAAGCGAATGTTGCCAAGATTACTAAATTGTATTTTTTAATTATTCTCTCTAAAATCTGACTTTTTCCCTTTCTAATGGCCTTTAGCAGTTCTGCAAAAATTCCCTAATATTACCTGCAATAATATTATGCTGTATATATTTGCTCACACACACTTTAGCATGAAGTTTTGCATCATTTTCTAGTTTACTTGTATTTGTATTTTCTCTCCAATAAAATTTGGCATCCCTGTGGCTCTGTAGGATAAGCACTGAACAACAAGGTCAGTTGTTCAAACTCACCATCTGGCTGCGCCTCACAAACCATAGACAGGGTTGTTATAAGTCAGAACGGACTTGACAGCACTTAACAACAATACATGGAGGAGACATGACTTTCTTGTTATTAGTGATAATATTCCTGTGACTGGAGCACTGAGTATATTGAGAGCATTTAGTACTAATGATTTATGAGTCAAAAGAAATAGGCAGACATGTTCACTTCAGTTTAAGGAACTAAGATGATTTCTAGCAATTCAAGGTTCTGATTGTTGTTTTCTAAAAACTATTTTTTCTGTTTCTTTTGATTATCAGAAGCTGTAAAATGTTAACTTTATAAAAATAGATTGGATTTATTTTATTAATTCAAATGATGGAAGATATTTCAAAATTATACATATATATTCAGAGACAATTTATGGTTTAATAAAAAAGCATGCTAAGAATAGGGCCTTATATAAAGGCCCATTGCACTGTCAAAATTGCATTAACAATGTTCTTTTTATTTGAAAACAATTCATCTCTTAGTTTGAGTTTATTGTTATTAAAGTTTCCAAGCTTTTTGTAAGGAAACTAATTCAGGATAGCATAAATTATTATAACATAAAATACCTTTCTTTAAAAGGCCTCTGAGCTTCCCTGGATGCTTAGACCATTTCTAAGACAAGGAATCCTTTTGGTACAGTGGTGAAGAGCTTGATTGATAAACAAAAGGTTGGCAGTTCAAAATCAACCAGTCACTCCATTGGTAGTAAGATGTGTCTATTGGCTTCTGTAAATATCACAGACTTTGAAACACTATGTGGTACTTCTACTTTGTCCTATAGGCTTCCTTGAGTCATAACTGACAACAGGTTAAGACAAGGCCTTGCTTGTTAAACTCAGAGACTGACAGAACTTTGACTAACTCTTGTGTCAATTCATTTAATTCTAGTCCAGTCAAACACTGTATAAGCAGTGGATCATTTCTTACACTTTTCTCATTTGACTTTTCTTTCTTGCTTTCAGATTCTATTCACAGACAGTTCAAGGCCTAATTTTCTGCTTATTCTCCCTCTTTTGCTTTAATAGTTGCCAATATGAAGTCCTTGGAATCCTGGTATGGGGCTGTATGGTAAGCACTGGGCTGCAAGGTCAGTTTGAACTGCAAGGTTAGTGGTTCAAACTCACCAGCTGCTCCCCAGAAACGTTATACAGGATTTCTATGAGTCAGAACCGATTTGACAGCACTTAACAACATAGCAACAATATGAATTCCTTCACCTGAGTGAAGTTACACTTAGAATTCTTTTTTCACTCCCTCTAGGGAATATCTTAAGGAGCTCTGGTAGTATAGTGGTTACAAATTGGGCTGCTAACCTCAGGGTCAGCAGTTCGAAAGTACCACCTGTTCCATGGGAGAAAGATGAGGCTTTCTGCTCCTGTAAAGATTAACAGCCTCAGAAACGCTGTACAGGGTCACTGTGAGTCGGAATCGACTCCACAGCACATAGCCGCCACCACCACAGGGAATATCTTGGTCATTAAGGCATCCTAATGTGAAGCTGTAGGATCAGGAGTAGACTTCAAATAACAAGACTGGCAGTTCAAACTCACCAGCTGTTCCTCATAAACCCTATACAGGGTCATTATGAGTTGGAACTGACTGGATGGCACTTAACAATAACAACAACAATAGAGTTTAAAGATTGAACTTAAATTAAAAAATAATGAATCCACACCTATCCAATCACTAGATATGTTATGGGTGTTAGGTGCTGATGTGTCAACTCCAACTCATAATGACCCTATGCACAACAGAACAAAACATTGTCAAGTTCTGTGTCATCCTCACAATTGTTATTTTTGAGCCCGTTGTTGCTGCCTCTATGTCGACCCATTTCACTGGGGAGTCTCTCTCTCTTATGCTGACCCTCCATTTTACCAAGTATGATATCCTTCTTCAGGGAGAGTTCCCTCTTGGAAACAGGTCCAAAGTACTAGAGACAAAGTCTGGCCATCCTTGCTTTTAAGGAAAACTCTGGCTGTACTTCTTCCAAGACAGATTTGTTTGTTCTTCTGGCACTCCATAGTACTTTCAATACTTTTCACCAATACCATGATTCAAATGCGTTGATTCTTCTCTGGTCTTCCCTATTCATTGTCCAACTTTTGCATGCATATGAGGTGATTGAAAATATCATAGCTTGGGTCTGGTGTACCTTACTGCTCAAACTGGTATCATTGATCTTTAACACTTTAACGAGGTCTTTTGCACCAGAATAGCCTAATGCAATAAGTCATTTGACTTCTTGACTGCTGCTTCTATAAATGTTGATTGGGATCCAAGCATAGTGAAATCTTTGACAACCTTAATTTTTTCTCCATTTATCATGATGTTATTTATTGGTCCAGTTGGGCAAATTTTTGTTTTCTTTACATTAAAGTGAAATCCATAATGAAGACTATAGTCTTTTATCTTCATCCATAAGTAGTTCAAATCTTCTTAGCTTCTTGCAAGCAAGGTAATTTCATCTGAATATGTGTTGATGAGTCTTCCTCCAAACCTGAAGCCACTGTCTTCATATAATTCAGCTTCTTGGATTATTTGCTTAACCTGCAGATTGAATAATTATAGTGAAAGGATACAAAGCATTAGATATAGACTGATATAAATGGTGACTCACTGTATACTATTAAAATACCAACTCTGTTCTTCTAGTATGTGTGGTTTTGGATTTTGATGGACAGTCAGAATTAAGACAAACTATAGACTGTATCCAGCAACAAACTGGCTTCCCTTTAAGAAAGAATGCAGAACAGGAAGCAACTCAACCTTGAAGAAATAGCATAAAACCCCTATGCACAACTTCCAAAGTCGGAGTTATTTAGCATTTGCATGTGTGGTCATGACAGATGAGGCTAAATTGTGTGGATAAATTTAAGTCATTTGTTCCAGAAGTCTTTTAGGTTTTATGCCTGGCTAGTAACATAGCCCCTCAGGTGTCTGTGATTTTGCTATTTGGGGCAGGGTAGGGGTGAGGTAGCTGTTATAGGAAATAAACTATAGTATATTTTTTTCCCTGGCTTTATCTTGATGTTCCAAATATTTGTACCGAATGAAGTTAAAAGGGGAAAAAAAAAAGTACTTTTACTTCAATTTTTGAATGTGCATCTACACATGAAGCCCTGAAGTAAAGACAAAAAAAAAAAAAAAAAAACATTTTAATTAACTAGATCAAACTTATCTACCAAACCTGTGATTAGAATAAAAATATTTCAATACTAACAGCATTTAGAATGTTTAAATAAGGAATTTTATTACTTCAAAATATTTAAAACAATAAAGTATCATTCACTAGCCAACAAAATACTTCTTGTTGTTGAAAAGTGTAAAATATTTGTCAATTTTGAATCTTTTTTTATTATAATAATGCTAAGAAAGTATCTCTGTACTTGAATTTGAAGATAATTATTATGAATCTTTGAAGAATCTGCTTATTATTTGATGAAATCCTTCTGGAAATCTTCCCGGAATTGGACTGCAACTGCTCTATTGTTGTTGTTGTTATGTGCCGTGGAGTCACTTCCGACTCATAGCGACCCTACAAAGGGTTTCCGAGGCTGTAAATCTTTACAGGAGCAGACCGCCTCATCTTTCTCCCGCGGAACCGCTGGTAGTTTCGAACTGTTGACCTTGCGGCTCGCAGCCCCATTCGTAACCACTACGCTACCAGAGCTCCTGCAACTGCTCTATAGGAAGAAATATATGGAAAAGCCAATTTACTTGTCAGTCTCTATCGACATTTTAAAGCATATTTAAGAAAGACTCTTGACTGCTCGGAACCGACTCGACGGCACCTAACAACAACAACAACTTGACTGCTTTGATTTTACAAGTTTCATTAGGTGATCACTTTCTAGTCATCAGAATTAATGAAAATTCAGGAAAGGTTAAAAGTACTATAAAACCTCATATAAGAACATTTTAGAAAGGTTCAGTAAACTTTCCATGTGACCAATCAAATCTTTCTTTACACACTCTAAATGGAGAAGAGAAGGCAGGAAGTATTGGTAAGGATGAGAATAATGCTGGGTCTATAGCTTCTGGCAGATGTGTTTTGATTCTCAATTGCCCCTGAACATGGTTCAATTTCATTTACTTAAGGAACCCTTCTCATATATTCTGTAAGAATGGGATACATACTACATCTTTGTAGGATGCAGTAATTAGAAAGGTAGATGAAATGTATAAACTTACCAATTTCACAATGTAAGATGATTCTGATGTCCATCCAGAAGGTCATTCCAGAAGGAGCTGATCACCGTTTAGGAAATGCTTTACTCACTAGGACCAGCATCTGTGAAGGTCTTTGATATAGTATATTAGAATGTTCCCTATAAAAGAGAAAATAACTTTGAATTATCTAGATTGAATATTTTCTTTGCTCTAATATTTTCTTTTCTATTTTCTTTTGCAGGCATCAACTATAATGTTCTTTGAATTCTTTTGGGAATAGTACATACATTCCCTATTGTCACCTCCGTGTACTTGGGGTAATTCCTTCATGGCCCTTATTTGGCCCTGTAATTATGAGTCCGAATCGACTTACGGCACCAAACAATAACAGCAAACCTTGCACTGTGCCTTCCACAGGAAAACAACAAATCCTGGGTTCCAGAAGATACAGTAATTTATATATACTGTGTTCTGTATGGGTTTTACTCTTTGAAAAGAGATCAGTCATTTATGCCAGTGCATGCACAATCCTCCCCTCCCTCAGTATATTGATTTCAGCTAGATGACCTATGGATTTTAACAATAAATTGGCCTGATATTGTGTGGCCTTCCATTTTTGTATTCTGGACTCAGAAACACAATCCTAAAATCAATAGATTGACTTTAGGCCATTGGAGTCTTCTTTTTATTGTAGCTGGCCTCTGGAAGCACTTTGTCCCTGTCCTCCTAAAGAGTTTATGTTTTTACCAGTTAAACTTATAATGGGTCTTTTCCATGTCCAAGCACAGTTTGTTTTTGATCCAAAGTATTTTTTCTCTATCTTTCATGTTAGTATAAAAGAAACCTCATTGTGCCCTAGTACATATATTAAAATATAAAATATAAGATTAAACATGTAAACAGAAAAGTCAGCAAACAACCGAAGAATCTCACAACAACAAAAAAGGGGGTGGTGGAATATAAAAAGTTACAAAGGAAAACAATATAGGCTTCTGGAAGGGGCTTAAATATAAATAGCCCCCTGACCTTGGGTTCAAGTAAGGAATGAATAGAAGATTTGGACATATATATTAAGGCAGATGATTTGAAAAGTTTAATCCTTAGCTAAACTAAACTATAAAAACATCCATGAAAGGCAATATTTGAATGCTTATGCTCAACTCCAAGAGGAGAGATCTCTGGGGATTTTCAAGAGAGAAGAAACTCTATCATAACATTTTCCTGGCCTAAAAGCCATTTTAGGAGGAAGTGAACAGAACCCAACCCCAACGCCAAATTTCAAGCTCAAGAAGATGGACTGCCAGGACATCCTACACACTGGACAAAGGCAGTAAAGCTAAAACTACCCACATTCCCATGCTTTTAAATTTGGAGAACCTCAAGAGGCACTTGATTTATGTGAACTATCAAGACTGCCCAAATACATTTCAGAAAGAAAACCCCTTCCAATACTCTCACCTGGGATTGAGGGCTCTGGAAAATAGGGGTGGAAGTAGGAGCTAGATTAAATTACTCCTTGGCTAGCATATTAGTGCTTTTGGCAAAAAGACTAAAGTTGAGATAATCACAATAGCCAGCAGCTATTCAGCACTTACTGTGTGCCAAGTAGAGAATTTAGAAGTAGAATCACATCCTATCCTGACAAAAATCTTATGAAGTCTATGCCATTATTACATAAATTTTACAGATGAGGATATTTGAGTTTAGATTGGTTAACTAATGAATATGCAATGAAAAGTTAATAAATGGTAGTAGTTGTTATTGTTAAGTGCCATTGAGTCAATTTAAACTCAAAGCACCATGTATAGGGTTTCCAAGGAGCTACTGGTGAGTTTGAACTGCCGACGTTGTGGTTCAAAGCGACCTTTTGGTCGAGTGCTTTTCCTACAGTGCCCCACCAGGACTCCAATAAATGGTAGAGCCAGGTTCAAATCCAGGTTTGCCAGCCTTACTTACAGCCTTCATTCTTATATTTTATTTTTTTTGTTATTGTTAAGTGCTATGGAGTCAGTTCTGATTCATAGAGAACCTATATTGTGTTTCCAAGGAGTGGCTGGAGAACTTGATTGCCGACCTTGAGGTTCAAACTGACCTTGCAATCCAGTGTATTAACCCACAGCACCACACCAGCACTCATCCGTATATATCTATATAAGAAGAGTGTACATATAGATACATATGGTAATGTGTGTGTATGTATGTA
>NW_006408524.1:39287561-39357909 GCF_000296735.1 Chrysochloris asiatica | reverse complement strand
AGTGTAGTGGATTACAAGTTGGGCTGCTAACATCAGCAAGGTCAGCAGATCAAATCTACTAGCTACTCTGAAGAAGAAAGATGAGGCTTTCTGCTTCCACAAAGACTTAACAGCCTCAGCAAGCTTACACAGGGTTGCTGTGAGTCGGCACTGTAGGATCAGCACTGGACTGCAAACAATAAGGTCAGCATTTCAAACCAAGCAGCTGCTCCTCAGAAACTCTATAAAGGGTTGCTGTCAGTTGGATCCAATTCAATGGCACTTAACAACAACAATATTTGTGTCATTGTTGTTAAGTACCATCATATCAGTTTCAATTTATAATGACATTTTATAGGGTTTCTGAGGAGTAGCTGGTGGTTTTGAACCACCAACCTGTCAACTAATCCTTTGTTAGGATAAGCACTGGGTTGCTAACTATATGGTTTTTGGTTTAAACCCAATATATTATATATTCTCAATCTATAATAATACATTTTATGGCACAATGTGAGAACTGAGAAAATAATTCTCAGCTGGATGGAATTTTTCTGAACACCTCTGGTTCTGGTCAGATCCTGTATTGGATGAGGGGAGGAATACCTTATCACTCCTCTAGGCTATTGGCTGTATACAAATATTTAGGAATTACTAGTTGAGATTCTTGATTCTGGACATGTAAGCAACATATAGTAATGCAAATTTTATGAAAAATGCATGGGATATTTTTAAATATGCATGCAATATTTTGAGACATTGAGAATTTCAGTTTGGTTATGAGATAAAGGGGGCTTCAAAATGTTTGTGGAAAAATTAAATGAAAAGATAATGAAATTTTAAACCCCCTTATATGTTGAGAGAGGAGTTTAGAATCAGATTATAAGCTTATATGCTATGCTTTGGGATTTTCCCGCAACCTTTTTATATGCTATGCTTTGAGATTTTCCTGAAACCTTGCTTGTTCAAAGTGAAAAGGACTTGAAACATTTACTAATAAAGACCAAAGACTACAGCATTCAGTGTGTATTGTATCTCAACATAAAGCAAACACAAGACCTCACAAAGAGACCAATAAACAATATAATGATAAATAGAGAAAATATTGAAATTGTAAAGGATTTCATTTTACGTGGTGCAACAAACAGCACCCCTAGGAGCAGTGATCAAGAAATCAAATGACATATCACATTTGGTAAATCTGCTGCAAAAGACCTCTTCAATTTAAAAAAAAATGAAAGATGTCACTTTGAGAAAATGCCCCAAGCCATGGTATTTTCAACTGCCTTGAATGTATAAGAAGGATGGACAGTGAATAAAGAAGACCAAAGAATTGATGTGTTTGAATTGTTGTGTTGGTGAAGAATATAAAACATATCATAGACTGCTAGAAAATGAACAAATCTGTCTTGGAAGACGTATAGCCTGAATGTTCCTTAGAAGCATATACTTTAGACATGTCATAAAGTACATCATAAGAAAGATTGATAAAGTAGAGGCTTGGAGAAAGAAAGACCCTCAATGATATGAATTGACACACAGTGGTTGCAACAGTGGGCTGAAACATGGCAATAACTGTGAGGATAATGCAGGACCAGGCATGTGATATTCTATTATTCTGTGACTATTAGTTAGCACATACTTGATGGCACCTAACAAGAAGAACATGTCAAAAACAACAAAAGAACAAAAATCCAAAATCCAACATCACTATGATTTTCCTCTTTTTCTAATTTTTCAATACTATTTTACTGATTTGAAACTGTTTTCATAACTTTGTGTTTCTGGATATTATATAGCAATTGGTAGCAGACAAAACCTCATGTTGTTGTTTAGTACTATCAAGTTGGTTCCGACCCATAGCGGCCCTGTACAGGATTTCCAAGGAGCAGCTGGAGAGCTTGAGCCACCGACCTTGAAGTTCCAACTGTCCTCACAGCCAAGTGCATTAACCCACAGCAGCACACACCTCAATTATGAGTTCTGGGGACAACAGCAACAACAACAACAAAACCTTTTAAAGGTATTGGAGAATAGCCAAGACAACTAGAAATTGAGGAACCAAGTTCCTGAGGATAAGTGCATTGAAATATACCCTACATTTGTTTCCCAGGTTTCACATTGCTGCCAATTCTCAACTATGAACATAGAGACTGAATATAAAAATGGCAGTCTAGAAACTGCACTCTCATCAAGCTGAGAGGACAAACACTAGATCTTGGTTTACCAGAAAAGTGATTCTGGCATTCTATACAAAAATTCTACCTTAAGCACTCATTGAATCTTAGACACTGAGAATCTCTGTGACTGCTCAAAAACTAAAAGTTTAGCAGATTTTGTGGAATTCTTGTGATGCTAGAAGGCAAAAAACATAGCTCAGATATCCCAGTAAGAATGTTGTTGTTAAATGCCGTCGAGTCAGTTCCGACCCATAGCGACCCTGTACAGGGTTTTCGAGGGTGTAAATCTTTACGGGAGTAGAAAGCCTCATCTTTGTCCCACGGAGCGGCTGGTAGTTTCGAACCGCTGACCTTAAGGTTCGCAGCACGATTCGTAACCACTACGCTACCAGAGCTCCCAGTAAGAATAGCACCATTTAAAAATCTAACTTTTTCAAGTTGAGATTCCTAAGTACCAGGGATAAGAACAAACTAAAAATAAGTCAGTCTTGCCTGAATAACATGAATCTGCCTTCCAACTTTTGATCAAAAAAATATTTAATTCTCTTTAGAGATATCATCCAGAATCCATACATTTGTTTTCTACATAATTTCCAATATTCAACCCAAAGCAGGTTCTTTAAAAAAAAAAAATTATGGGTCGATGCCCTTCTAGGGAAAAAAAGGCAGGGAGCAAGGGCAGAAGAAACAAATCTTTTGAATGGCAGAGTCCTGCTCAGAATCTTGCCACTTGAGTGTCTACCATTCTCCACATTCCTGGCAATAATCCAATCTCCCATATCAGGCTCCCTAAAAGACTTACTATGCTTTTTATGAGTCTCTCATTCCAGGACTTCAACTCCTACCTTTTCCTATTCCAGTTATCTTCCCAATAGAGCCATATTTGCATATTCAGGTCTATTCAAACACACTGTATTGGCTGTGACTAGTCTGGTTCAAACTGTTTGAAATCTTGATAAAAGCTCACAAAACATATCAAGATGTACAAGAAAATAATCTAAAACAAAGCTTAAACAGATGATAGGTACAGATCCCAGGTGACCCAAATTCTGGAATTATTACATATATATTTTTTTAGTAACTAGTATTATCAAAGTCAGAGGTATAGTATAACCTTGTAGGATAAGCACTGAACTGCTAACAAGAACAGTGATACAAACCTACCAGACGTTCCTCAGAAACCCTATATGGGGTTGTTATGAGTTAGAACTGACTCAATGACACTTAACAACAACAACATCATAATTAGTCAAGTAATGACTAGATGAAAAATGGCACCAAAGAGCAATATTCTTTTACAAGGAATGCAATGGAAAACTTAGATAATAGAAATTAAGGAGCAACAGGTCGATTTTAGGGCATTCTAGAAACAACAGAGGGGATGAGTGAGTTGGATAGTAGATTTTTAAAAAGAATTGAAATTAAGCACAAAGGAAAAAAAGATGGAAAATAAACAAATATAAGATAAATAAATATATCTGTGTGTATGTATATATACAAGGAGCTCTTGTAGCATAGTGGTTACAAATCAGGCTGTTAATCTCACCGTCAGCAGTTCGAAACTACCAGCTGTTCTGGGGGAAAAAGATGAGGCTTTCTGCTCCCATATTTACAGCCTTGGAAACCCTGTACAGGGTCCCTATGAGTCAGAACCGACTCCACAGCACATAACAACAACAATAACAATGTTTATGTACATATATATGTTATCAATATATGCTGTTGAATTAGTTCCAACTTATATTGACCCTGTATAGGGTTTCTGAGGAGCAGCTCACAGGATTGAACAGCCAACCTTGTGATTTGAAGTCCAGTGCTGATTCCACAGTGCCACACCAGGAATTCGTATCAATCTATAGATAAACTGAATTGAAAAGTTAGCAATGCTGCTCATCCCAAGGTATACATATGAGCCAATTACATTTTATATATTAGCTAAAAACATTTTTTAAAAAACTGAAAATGAAATGACTTAATAATATTTTCAAAGTCAACAGATACTAAGAATAAATCTAATGAAAGTTGTAATGCTTGTACACAAATATCTATATCTATATCTATCTATCTATCTATCTATCTATCTATCTATCTATATCTATATCTATATATATATATGAAATAAAATAAATCTCTAAAAAATATAGGAAAGCATCATGGCCATAGAGTGGAAGATCTCATATTGTTAAAATGCCGATTATTAAAATTACCCTAAATCAATCTCCAGTTTCAGTGTAATTCCAGTCAACATTGCAGCATTTTAATTTTAATTAGAAGACTAGCATTTGCTCTTTGAATGAGAAAATGGATTTTCATTCTCTACTACTGATTTGACATGCAGTCTCCAGATGGGAAGTACCTCTTAATGTGTGTGTGATTCATCTGCTCTAATACCCAGCAACATTCTGGAGATCAGGCATCTAATCTTAATCTTCTTTCTTATTGTTGTTGAGTGTTGTCAAGTCTGTTCCAACTCATAGCCACCCTATATAGGGTTTGAACCTTCTACCTTGCCGTTAGCAGTCCAATGCTTATCCTACAGAGTGGTTCTTCATAAATTGAGTGTGATACACTGAACAAAGAAAATTTTTGATTTATTTTTCCTGATTATTTTGCAAATCATAGGCCTGTATGGGGGCTAAAAACTAACACAAAAAAAATATTTACTTAACACCTCCAGCAATGCTGCACTCTGCATAATGACTTAAAAACACAACACTTTTTTGTGGAGTCCTGGTATGGCACTGTAGGATAAGCACTGGATTGTTAACCACAAGGTCGGTGGTTCAAACCCACTAGTTACTCCTTGGAAACCATATATAGGGTCACTATGAGCTGTAAGACATTCAACGGCCATTAACAACAAATCTTTTTATAATGGAGTTCTGGCCTGATGCTGTAGGATAAGCATTGGACTGCTAACCACAATACTGGAAGTTCAAACCCACCAACTGTTCTCTAGAAACCTTATTGTTGATAAGTACTGTGGAGTAGGTTCCGACTTGCAGCAATCCTATGCATATAGGATTTCAGAGGAGTGGCTGGTCAGTTTAAACAGTCAAATTTTTGCTTAGCAGTCCAGTGCTTATCTTACAGCACCACACCAGGACTCTTGGAAACTCTATATATGGTCACTATGATTCAGAACCAATTCCACAGCATTTAACAATAGCAATCTTATTATGAGGTTCTGGTGTGGTGCTATAGGATAAGCACTAAACTGTTTACCACAAGGTCGGTAGTTCAAACCCACCAGCTGCTCCTTGGAAACCTTGTTCAGAGATCTCTATGAGTCAGAATCAACTTGACAGCACTTAACAACAACAATTGTTTTTAAAAAGTGGTACATCTGAGAACAAGATGGCTTTAGAATTACATCATAGATAATAATTCTTTAATTCTTCAATATAGGTGAAGACAGATGTCATTATTCCATTTAGCAGACTATAAAATTGAGGCAGTGAAAGTAAGATTTTTGTCTAATATTTCACCATTAGTTATAGTGGCATGTTGAGTTTCAGTTTATGAGCCACATATTTGCATTACATGTACTGCATGTATTATATGATTTATTGCATAGTTTATATTATAGACATAAATCTTAACATAGTGAGAGAAGCATCCTTATGTATTCTACAATAGATTTCCCTTCTGTAATCATCCAATTATGGGTAACCCAAAGCAAGCATGCTGCACTAGTTCATAAGTATGGACATTTACCCCATTAACTCATTCAAATAATGTTGTCATAGAGTTGGTTCTGGTTCAAAAATGGGCTAACTTATGGAAAGTCATGAAACCAAACCCAAATTAGAATCTTGAAAGGATGTATAGTACATTATTAAGCAGGGAAGGGCGTTGTGGTGGTAAAGTTGTGGCCAATATTAATCTGATGAGTTCTAACAAATCACACACAATTTCTTTAAAGCAGCACAACTGCAATCAATAATTAATTAATGATAAGCAATCATTTTCCCACTTGTGTGCCACTTCCTTAGATTACTCAATTTAAGAATATTTGTACATATTCTGTCTCTACCCCTCCACAAATTAAACAAATTTAGCCTTAAAATTGTTAAAGTAGCAATTTTTGTTCGAATGGAAAAGAGAAGTAGTTTGTACCATTGGCCTACCACAGTTTGGCTCAATTCTTCCAGTCTCTGTTGTAGTGAGAAGGAAGCCAGACCACACACTGAGGCTGAATTACAACACTTCAAAAAGAAAAAGAAAAAAAAAGGAAAGAAAAAACCCAAAAAACAAAACATTAGTGGAAAAAGTTAAACGGGGTTTTCAAATGAGAGGTGGCACACATGGTGCAGTAACTTCTTAGCGTACCTCTTAGGAGGGTGAAACTCTGAATTTGTGGGTCCAATAGGAAATTATTAGATAGCATTCCCATTCATCTGTGGTTGTAGTACAGGAAATGTCTATTTAGCTGCACATTGTTCTAAATGATCAATGTGAGTGAAATGTATCTTCTGATGTTTTTACCCCAATCCCACTTTTTGTAAGTCGATTCTGAATATTTTCTTCCTTATAATTATTTCAGCAAGTGACTGAATAACTACATGAGTGAATCATTGTAAGGATATAGTTTTAAGTTGGTAATGATAGTGAGACCTAATCTAATTTAGTATGGACACAAAGGTGGATTTTTAATTTCTAGAATCCTGCTAAATGCTGATAAATCAATCGGTGGGAAAGAACAGGAACAGGTGGGCTTCAGGGACAACTGCGAAAAGGTACTTGGATCTTTCCAAAATGTTCTCCATCCTTCTGTCTGGGATAAGCAAAAATGGTATAATAATGAACAAAATAAAATATTGTCCCTTCATTCAAAAAGACAGACCTAAATTTAAAAATATTTATATGACTGCAAAATTAGAACATCTGAGTGTGCTAAAAGATGTATATGTTAATGGTAAAATGTATAAACTGTATGAATTGTCCTAAACTAGAAGATCAGGGAAGATTTTTCTGAAGAAATATAATAAAATTTAGACATACTGCGTGTAGGTCAATCACAGAATTATGAAGGAGGCTATCTCCTTAATATAGACAAATTGAGTAGAACTTCCCAACGCTATAGCTTGGTTAGACCAGGGAAGGTTAAGGTCATTTGGCCAGACATATGTGTTTCCATGGCTCCTTGACAAATATTATGCAAATTTCTAAAAAGCTGGACCTAACTTGACATTTAAGAGAGTCCTTTGGGGAAGAGCACAAATAGGAGTTTGGCAGCTGCTTGAAATCTAATCAGCAAAAAAAAACAAGAGTTGAACTAAAGAGAAGAATTCTCACCTTCCGTGTGGGAGACCTGGGTTTGATTTCATCCCGTGTACCTCTTGTGCAGCCACCACCTCTCTGCCAGTGGAGGTGTGTCGCTATGATGTTGAACAAATTTCAGTGGAACTTCCGGACTAAGATGGAATAAGAAAAAAGGACTGGCAATCTACTTCCAAAAATCAGCCAAAAAGATCCCTATGATTCTATTAGTCTAATCGTCTACTCCCCAGTTGATTCTGGAAATGGTGCAAGACCAGACAGTGTTTCATTCTGTTGTGCATGGGATGTCCATTGATTGGAACCTGGCTCACCTAACAATAACAAAGAGGGAGCAGGAATATGGGAGGGAATGAACATTTGTAAGAAGTACGTTGGAGCTAGTGTTGTGTATAAGGAGTCATGCTGATAAGTGGGTTAAGTTCATATCTTATTTCAATGAATTCAGAGCAGAATATCATACAGATTTCTTCCGTGAAAATTTGTAATTATTAATATCAACAATTTGCTCCTCATATTAACAAATCAAATATTTGGTGACATGTCTGCCAAAGACTGGACAATAAAATAAATGCTATAGTTGTAATAAGATATGTAAGATAATTTTAAATCTCTTGAGTTAAAAATACATAGATGAGAAGGCAATTAACTATGAACCATATGTCATATACTGCTAGAATTAAGATGCTTTTAGTATTCACTTATCCAATATTAATTCTGAAGATATGTATACTCAGGTCTGACTCCCAGTGGGGCAATGTAGAATCATCACTGAACTGCTAACCACAAGGTTGACTGCTCCTTGGAAACCCTATACAGGGTCACTACGAATCGGGCTGCTAACCTCAGGGTCAGCAGTTCAAAACTATCAACTGTTCTGCAGGAGAAAGCTGAGGCGTTCTGCTCCCATAAAGATTTACAGCCTTGGAAACCTGACTCCACGGAGCATAACCACCACCATGAATAAGAACTGACTCCATGGCACTGAACAACATACTCAGGTCTACTAGATTGATTACATTGTTTTCTGAAAGCCACTCAACTATTTACTAGATCTGCACAATAAAAATTACTTAATATTGCTGAAAGAAATTATGTTGTTGTGTGCCATCCAGTTGATTCTGACTCATAGTGACCTTGTATAAGGTTTCTGAGCTGATGGGTTTGAACTTTCGACCTTTTGGTTAACCTTCTAGTACTTACCCTACAGCACCACATCTAAATAATTGGAGACATATTGCTTGCAAGGGTTACTTTAAAATGTCAAATCCTTCCAAATTGTGTATAGTCTAAAAACCAATACCAATATAAATCTCAGCTGGTTATTTTTGTGGAAAGTAACAAACAGACTCTAAAATTTTTATAAATATAATCTAGAGTAGCAAAACCAAACAAACAAAAATCGTTGAACAAAGAAGAAAAAAGTTGGAGTATTAAGGCTTGATTCCAAGTCTTACTATAAAGCTACAGTAATCAAGAAAGGATCATATCAACATCAAGATAAACAAACACATATATGGACAATTGAATTTTAGCAAACATGCAAAAGCAGTTTGCATTGTAATGGATTTGTCCTACTATGACCTTTTGGCCTTGGGTTTCTAATTCTCCCAAAATGATAGATTTGGCTACAATTTTGTAAAGGATTGGTCAGTTTACTATTTACATAATAAGTTGCAGGGATTGGTTATTTTACTATCCACATAAAAACCTTTTAGGGATCAGTCAATTTACTATCTGCATAGGTAGCTTGCAGAGATTGGCCTGTTTATTATATACATAAGAGGTTTTCAAATACACCTAATAGAACTGGACCATCTATACACTATATATAATTGGCATAAGGGATTGGTTGCTTTATGAAAACTACAACCTGATACTGACAAGAAGTGTACCTATATAATTATTGTTGCTGTTGTTAAGTGCTGACAAGTTGGTTCTGACCCATGGTGACCCAGTATAGGGTTTCTGAGGAGCAGCTGGTAAGCCTGAACGGCAGACGATACAGTTCAAACCAACTTTGCAGTTCAGCGCATTGACTCACAGCACCACACCAGGACTCCTCTTACATAAGTAACCCTGGAGATGTTATTATAAGATAAACACTGTACTACTAATCTGAAGGTCGGCAGTTCAAACCCACCAACTGCTGTGTATGAGAAAGATGAGGTTTCTGCTCTCATAAAGCTTTTGTTGTTGTTGTTGTGTGCCTGGAGTCAGTTCCGACTCATAGCAACCCTGCATAGGGTTTCCGAGGCTGTAAATCTTTACGGCTTCAGAAATTCTATACAGGGTCACTTTGTGTCTGAACTGACTTGTTTGTAGTGGGTCTTGGGTTCCAATATAAGTCACCTGTGGTACTGAAGGATGACCACAAGGTTAGACAACTAACCACAATGTTGGAGATTCAAACCCACCAACTGCTTGCTCCTTGGGAATCCTATGTTGTTGTTAGGTACAATTGAGTCAGTTCTGACTCATAGTGACCCTATGCACAACAGAATGAAACACTGTTGCCACTGCATCAATCCATCTTGTTGGGGGTCTTTCTCTTTTTTGTTGACCCTCACTTTAGTAAGCATGATGTTATTCTCCAGTGACTGGTCCCTCCTGATAATATTACCAAAGTATGAGAGATGAAGTCTTGTCATCCTGGTTTCTATGCATTCTGGTTTTAGCTCTTCCAGCACAGATTTGTTTGTTCTCCTGGAAGTCCATGGTATTTTTAATATTCTTTTCCAACACTATAATGCAAATGCATCTATTCTTTTATGGTCTTCCTTATTCATTGTTCAACTTTCGCATGCATGTGAGGTGATTGAAAATATCATGGTTTGCATCAGACATACCTTAGTCCTCATGCTACTATCTTTTCTCTTTAACACTTTAAAGAGATTCTGTGCAATATATCATTTGCTTCTAAGAGTGTTGGTGGAAATTCTATACAGGGTTGTTATGAATCAGAACTGACTTGATGGCACTTAACAACAATAGCAACAACATACATGGGCCCCGGGGTTTGCTTTAGGATAAACACTAGAGAGTTGGCCGCAAGGTCTGCACCTCAGACCCACCAACCACTCTCAGAAACCCTATACCAGGTCACTATGAGTAGGAACAAATTTGACAGCACAGAACAGCATAGAAGCAACCAAGCTCAGAGAGGTTCCTGGGTTCCCTTACCAATAAGAGCCAGAAGAGGAAAACTTTGGAAACAGGCTGCTGCACTAAGAATTTTCTAGAAGAGCTGTAATTCAGGTCAAGGGTTGTGACACTGAGTTGGTAACTTTCAGTGAATTGGATACACTGAAGACTGAGAGAAGTTGTGGCAAACAGAGACGTACTGAGTGGCAGAGAAATTGGCTGCAGCAGTATGAGTGGTGGGACCCATGAGACTGGCAGACAAGAATGGTGGGCATTATTGGCACAGAGACAAAATAGGGGCAATGAGCATCTCCAGGCAAGAGTTATCAATGTGTCAAAGGCTTGGACAAACTCCATAAGGGGTTGTCCATAAAAGGGCTATGTTTGGAAAGCTATCATAATACTGGTCTAGAGTTGTCCCAGGATGCCATTTGAAAGCTAAACCAGCAAGCACAGGAAGCCAGAATTGATGAAGAAAAGTCTCAAAGAGGGAGATAGACAGAAAGGTGAACACAGCCATGCTATACCGTACCGGACCTGATGATGTAACTGTTGAGAGAAAGAAAGACATTTGCTAACATCTAGGGCACAGCATTTCTGCCCTGTGACACAGAAATGAACGTGAAGCCCTGGTAGCTCAGTGGATTATGAACTGGCCTGCTAACAGCACACAACCACCACCACCATCAGGGTTGGAGGGGATCAGTTTAATGCAATTTGTTCCTGTTGTTTACTATTTGCTTTCAATAAATAATCTGTTCTCCTTGTTTACTGTTTACCTTCTAAAATTAAAATAAGGGTTTTCAATTGTCAACACTTCATGTGTCATGTGTGTGCAACCCAATTGCGTCAGAAAGTAGAGTCCTCATACCTGTAGTCTTAATGTTGCTTGTAATTTTGAGGAAACTATCATGTGTTTCACTACCGCTCGTTGGATTTTCATGTTTATATGAGAAGCCTTCAAAAAGTTCATGGAAAAATGAAATGAAAAGATAATGGATTTTTTCCAAACAATTTTGAAGTCCCTTCATACACACAGCTCACCATTCAACAGATAAGGGATGCTATTCAAAAATATGATGCTGGAACAATAGACTGTCATTATCTAAAATATAAACTTCAATTCATCCTGGTGTGACAATGTAGGATAAACACTGGACCACAAGGTCTGTTTGAACTGCAAAGTCAGCAGTTCAAATCCACCAGCTGCACCTCAGAAATAGTTGTTATGAGTTGGAACTGACTCAATGGCACTCAACCACCTCCACAACAAACCGTGTAAATAAATTGAGTTAATATGGATCATAGATGGAAATATAAACCTAAAAATAGAGAACACTGAAAAGAAAATAGAAAAAAAGAAACATAATCTTTGCGACATTGAGTTTGGCAAAAGTTTTATAGATATGACACTGTTCCAGTGGATATACCCAACACCTTTTACCATAACCAAGAAAACCCAATTCCTAAAGGGAATTACTTCACAGGTATAGGATTTAGGATTACTACACATAGCTCTGTGTGTGTGTGTGTGTGTGTGTGTGAGAGAGAGAGAGAGAGAGAGAGAGAGAGAGAGAGGGAAATAGAGAGAAATAGAGAGGAGGGCAGTAATTCAATATATAACTATGGATAACAAATAGTATCTCATGATATTAATCTGCATCACTCTAATGGCTTATGATAATTGAGTATCTCTTCTTGTGCTACTTTTCCATTTACATGTATTCTTTGGTAAAATGTCTGTTCAGCCATTCTGTGTATTTTTTTCCCCCTAGTCTTATCACTGAGTTTTCTTTTTTCCTGTTTTCTAGATACAAGTTATACATCAGATTATTATTTTATAAAAATCTTCCCTCAGATTCTTACTTGCCTTTTCAATTTTTTTTAAGTTTCTTAAATTTTGATGAAGTTCATCTTGTGAATTGTTTTAATGAATGGCTCTAGCTAGCTTTATTTACTTTTGTGTCACTTTTATTCTAGAAGGTTTATAGTTTTAGCTTTCATATTTACATCTGTAGTCTTTTTGATGTGTGAGATAAATGTTGAAGTTCATTTTTAAATGGATATTCAGTCACCAGTTGTTGGAAAAATCTGTCTTTTACCATTTGAATTATCTAGGCAACTGAGGGCTTCAAAAAGTTTGTGGAAAATCCCATTCTTTTCCACAAGTTTTTTGAAGCCCTCTGGTATTTGTATTTGTTTGACATCAATATTGGAGTTTCTGGGTGATACAAATCATCAACACTCTGTGCTGGTAATCGAATAGCTAGAATTTTTAATAGATTCAGAGATTCTTTAGAAGAAAGACCTTGCAATCTACTTAAAAAAAAAAACATCAGCTATTATACAAACCGTATGGAGCACATTCTTCTCTGGATTTACCATGAACTGGAATGGACTTGAGGGTAACTGGTTTTGAACTCCAATATTACAGCATCTTGATTACTGTAGCTTTATACAATGCCTTGAAGACTGATAGTGTGTTAAGTTTGACTTTACTTCTCTTTCAAAATTTATTTTTAATTCTATATCCTTTTAGTTTAGAATTAGCTTGCAGATTTCTATGGAAAAGCTTCCCCCTCTCTGTGTAACTTCCTCTTTGTTTTGCTATTCTGACTCACAAATTCCAGCCACCTTGGCTATCCCACACTCTGCATGTCTGTCTTTTTAAATCTGCAAAACCATGAGGCCACCAGGCACCATTTGGACTCAAGCTTCCTACCCTGAGGCCTGGAAATTGCTTCCAGGAAATACACTGGAACATTTTTAGGGCTGAACTTGTTTGTTTCCCTTTTCTAAGGAATCCCAGTCCTCTGCTGTCTATTGGTCAATGTCTGGAATAAGTTGTTTCAAATATTTTGTCCAATGTTTTTTCACACAGGGAAGGAAATTCCTATAGTAGTTAGTCTTTCCTAGGCAGAAGCAGAATGGCTGTCAATCACTTTCAATTTAGTCATTCTATTGGGTGTGTAGCATAGTTTCTTGTTATTTTAATTAACATTTTCCTAATGTTCAATGATCTTGTTGATTTTTATTGGCCTTTGGCATACCTTCTTTTACTATAGTTTATCAAATATTTTCCATTTTAAATGGTTCATTTGCCTTTGCATTAATAAATTACAAGGATTCTTATATCGTCTAGAAAAAAATGTCTTCTTAAAAAAAATGCATCATGAAAATATTCTTCCACTCTATGTCTTGTATTTTTATTTTCTTAATATTGTCTTTAGAAGGGACAATGATACCACTAAGAAAAATTAATTGTATGCATGGTTTTCTATTTTGTTGTTATTGTTAGGTGCCATCGAGTCAGTACTGACTCATAGCGTCCCCATGCACAACAGAATGAAACACTGCCCAGTCTTGGACAACCAGCCCCACAATTGTTGCTATCCCTGAGCCCATCACTGCCATCACCTACTGGGGAGTCTTCCTCTTTTTCACAGACCATGGATTTTTTTTAGAATACTGTATTCCACTGAATCACAGGTTTGTATAACTTGCTCAGGTTTGTTTTTTTTTTTTTTTTTTTTCATTTTCATGAGGCTAAACTCTGAGGAATATTGTACTCATACAGAGGAATAATGAAATACAGAGTGTTGTTTTGGTGATGTTATATTCTTTGGACACTTTCTGAGATAAATGCCAAAAATTACCTGACAATTTATCACTAAAATTAAATCTTATGATCTACAAGTAATAACTTCATTGCATCTTATTTCAATTTTCCTAGTTGCATACAATTCTAAGACAGCTGATATGTTAAAAAACAATATTCAATAGTGTCATGTATTTTGTTGACACCAACATTTAGAATACTTAGAATTGTCCCTTTCTTCAGCTTCCTGGGTTTTAATACTATTGGGTAATGAATTAAAGTAAGAGTCAGCCTTTCAGTTACAAAAAGGAAAATGGGTTCTTAAATTAGTTGAGTACAGGCATCTTCTTTGATAGATAACTTCTCTAAACTCAATAACTACCAAATCAACTGGATTTGGTCTCAGAGTGACCCTATATATGGTTTCTAAGACTATCTGTCTTTATAGGAGCAGACAACCTCAACTTTCTCTGCAGAGTGGTTGGTGGATCTGAACCGCAAACTTTGTGGTTAGCAGTCCAGTGCTTATTCTACTGTGACACCAGAGCTCTTTAGATGATTCTTGCTGTTGTTGTTAGGTGCCGTTGGAGTCAGCTGGGCTCCTAGTGACCCTATGAACAACAGGACAAATCATTGACTCTCAAAAAAAAAAAAGTCATTGACTCTCCTGCAACATCTTCACAATTGTTATACTTGAGCCCTAATCTCATCAGTCTTCTTCCTCTTTCTCACTGAATGGCTGTTTGCAGCTACGTCTCCTCATTTTGAGTTGGGTCCTATCAGCAAATGAAGGTTCTGAAACTTTATTTGTATAATCATGATCACGTCTACTTTGAGGAGGCAGCTCTTCTGCAGTTACACTTTTAGAAACTTCCAAGTTCAGGGGCTCATCTTCCAGCACTGTATCTGAAAACATTCTGCTTTTCATAAGGTTTTCAGTGACTAAACATTGAGATGTAGTCCTCCTATCCTTCTTCCTAGTCAGTCTTAGTCTGGAAGCTCAGCAGAAACCTCTCTGTTTTGGATGATCCTGCTGGTGTTTAAAATGCTGGCGGCAAAGCTTCCAGAGTCACAACAACACACAAACCACAACAGAGATGACTCTCAGGGTAGAACTTATGAAAAAGATGAAGATCTGAAATTTGCCCTGTTATCTAAAGTTAACCCCCATGCATTCTTTGGAAAATCGTCACCTACTGCCTGAGTTCACAGACCCTAGTTTGAAGATAACAGGATTAGAAAATTCTACGTGTGCACTTCCATTATGAACACTTGTAGGCATTGATTGATACTGATATAAAGCAAGATTCCTGTTTTTAATAAAACTATCCTTTATAGGGAAATATAAGACTTCAACTGTATATAAATATTCAAGTCTTTGTTTACAGATGAGGCAAAGGAGGCTTAGAAAGATGAAGGATCCTGCCCATCTTATGGGTAATAAGTCGTGAATTTGTAACTTTATCAGTGAATGCCAGTTGTTCCAAAGTCGATACTTCTTTTAATAATATTTGTCTTTCAGAGTGCTAGATAAACAAAACACCACATGTCTGTCAGTTTGTTGTACTGTAGTAGCTTCCATATTGCTGATTCTGGAAGCTATGCCACTGGTATTTTAAATACCAGCAGGGTCACCCTTGGTGGACAGGTTTCAGCTGAGCTTCCAGACAAAGACAGACTAGGAAAAAGGAGAGATAGACTACTTCTGAAAATGTAGTCACTAAAAACCATATGAATAGCAGTGGAACACTGTCAAAACCAGAATGAAGAAAAGTCTTAAGGACCTTCATCTGCTGATGGAGCACAACCCAAAATGTAGATAAACAGCTGTAGACATCCATTAATAACTGAAACATGGGATGTATGAATATGAATCTAGAAAACTTGGTAATTGCCCAATGAAATGAAATAGAATGCATAAACATCAATATCCTAGGCATTCTTGGGCTGCAATGGACTGGTATTGGAAACTTTGAACCTGAAATAACATGGTTTACAATGCTGGGAATGATAAATTAAAGAGCAATGATGTCAAATTCATCATCAAAAAGAACATATGAAGAACTGTTTTGAAGTACAATGCTGCCTGTGATAGGATCTATATCTATATCTATATCTATCTATCTATCTATCTATCTATCTATCTATCTATCTATCTATCTATCTATCTATACAAAAAAGACCAGTTAATATCACTATTATTCAAAACAATGTACAAATAAAGCCAGTAATGATGACAATGAAGAATTCTACCAATTTTTTCAGTCTGAAATGGATCAAACATGCAATCAAGATGTATTGATCATTATTGGAAGTTGCAATGCAAAGGTTGGAAACAAAGAGGAAAGTTAGTAGTTGGAAAACATGCAAGAGATAGAATTTTGCAAGACCAATAACTTGTTCATTGCAAATACCATTTTGTTGTTGTTGTTAAGTGCTGTTGAGTTGGTTCCAACCCTGAGCAACCCTGTATAGGGTTTCTGAGGAGCAGCTGGTGAGCTTGACCTGCCAGCCTTGAAGTTCAAACAGCTTTGCAGTCTGGTGCATTAACCCACAGTACCACGCCAGGACTCCTTTTTAAAACAACATAAAAGACAACTATACACATGTAGCTCACCAGATGGAATATATAGAAATAAAATAGACTACATCTGTGGAAAGAGACGGTGAAAAGGTCCATGTCATCAAACAAAACAAGACCAGGTGTAGACTATAGAACAGACCATCATAGGCAAGTTCCTATGCACGTTCAGACTGAAGCTGAAGAAAATTAAAGCTAGTCAAAATATGATATTGAATATATCCCACCTGAATTTAGAGGTTATCTGAAGAACACATTTGATACATTATACACTTATGACTGAAGACTAGAAGAATTGTGGGATGACAGCAAGAACAGCATACTGGAAGAAAGCAAAAGAAGACAAAATAGAAGGAAAAGACCAAAATGGATGTCAGAAGAGACTCTATAACTTGCTTTCCATCATAGAAATGCTAAAACAAAAGGAAGATATGATGAGGTAAAAGAATTGAATAGAAAATTTCAAAGGTCAGCTTGAGAAGGAAAAGTCAAATATTATAACGAATTCTGCAAAGACCTGGAATTAGACAACCAAAAGGGAAGAACATGCTCAGCATTTCTCAAGCTAAGGCAACTGAAGAAAATTCAAGCCACAATTTGAAATATTGAAGGATTCTAGAGGCAAAATATTGAATGATGCAGAAAGCATCAAAAGAAGATGGAAGGACTACACAGAGCCACTGTACCAGAAAAAGATGATCAATGTACTACTGTTTCAAGAGGTAGCATAAGATCAAGAGTCAACGATACTGAAAGAAGTTTAGGGTGCCTTGAAGGCATTGGAAAAGAACAAGGCTACAGGATTTTATGGAATACAAATTGAAATCTTTCAACCAACTGATGCAGCACTGGAGACACTCACTCATCTAAGCCAAGAAAATTGGAAGACAACCACCTGGCCAAATGACTGGAAGAGATCCAAATTTGTGCCCATTCCAATGTGAGGTGACCCAATGGTAGGTAGAAATCATCTAACAATATCATTTGTATCTCATGCAAGTAAAATTTTGCTAAAGAAAATACAAAAATGACTGCAACCACACATTGGCAAAGAACTACCAGAGGTTCAAGCCTGTTTCAGACAAGGAGTTGGAACAAGGAATATCATTGCTGATGTCAGATGGATCTTGACTGGAAGCAGAGAATACCAGAAAGATGTTTATCTGTGCTTTATTAACTGTGCAAAGGCTTTTGATTGTGTAGATCCTGACACACTATGGAAAAGATGGTGGAGAATGAGCATTTTGGAACACTTACTTATTCTCATGAGGAACCTGTATATAGATGAAGAGGTAATTTTTCAAATAGAGCAAGGGAACACTGAATGGTTTAAAATTAGGAAAGGTGTGTGCCAATGTTGCATTCTTTCACCATACTTATTCAATCTGTATACTGAGCACATAATCTGAGAAACTGGATTATATGAATTAAAATGTAGCATCAGGATTGGAGGAAGACTCATTAACCACCTGCGATATGCAGATGGCATAACCTTGCTTGCTGAAAGCAGCAAGAATGCAAAATACTTATTGATTTAGATCAAAGACCACAGTCTTCAGTATGGGTTGCACCGTAATGTAAAGAAAACAAAAGTACTCACCACTGGACCAGTAAAAAACATCCGTATAAATGGAGAAAAGATTGAGGTTATCAAAGACTTCATTTTGCCCAATTCAACCACTAACACTCATCGGAGCAACAGCCAAGAAATCAAATGATGTATTCCATTAGGCAAATCAGTGGCACAAGTCCTCTTTAAAGTGTTCAAGAACAAAGAGGTCAGTTTGAGAACTAAGGTGTGCCTGACCCAAACCAGAGTATTTTCAATAACCTTATATGCATGTGAAAGTTGGACAGTGAATAAAGAAGATGATAGAAGAATTGATACACTTGAGTTATGGTGTTGGAGGAGAATATTAAAAGTGTCATGGACTGCCAAAAGAACAAATAAATCTGTGTTGGAAGAAGTACAGCCAGAGTGTTCATTAGAAGCCAGAATGGCCAGACTTTGTCTCTCATACTTTGGACATATTACCAGGAGGGACCAGTCCCTGGAGAAGCACATCATGTTTGGTAAGGTGGAGGGTTGGACAAAGAGAGGAAGTCCACCAGCAAGATGGATCATCACAGTGCTAACAACAATGGACTTAAATGTAGCAAATATTGTGAGGTTGGTGCAGGACCAGGCAGTATTTCATTCTGTTGTGCATAGGGTTGCTATGAATCAGTACCTACTCAAGGACACCTAACAACAACAAAGATAAATAAAATGTGAGAAAGTTTATAAATGGATAACAAATGTGTATTCTCTTGTTGTTGTTGTCAGGTGCCATCAAGTCGGAACCGACTCATAGCGACCCCATGCACAGCAGAACGAAACAATGTCCGTCCGATCCTGGGCCAACCTCACTACCGCTGCCACACTTGGTGCCATCAATGATGCCACCTGGCTTATCCATCTCGTTGGGGATCTTCCTCTTTTTCTCTGACCCTCGATCTTACCCAGCATGACATCCTTCTCCAGTGACTGTTCCCTCTGGACAATATGTCCAAAGTATGAGAGATGAAGCTTAGCCATCCTGGCCTCCAAGGAGCACTCTGGCTGCACTTCTCCCAAAACAGATCTATTGGTTCTTTTGGCAGCCCATGGCACTTTTAGTATTCTCCTCCAACACCACAACTCAAAGGCATCGATTCTTCTACGATCTTCCTTATTCACTGTCCAGCTTTCATATCCATCTGAGGTTATTGAAAATACCATGGCTTGGGTCAGTTGCACCTTAGTCCTCAATCTGACATCTCTTCTCCTCAACACTTTAAAAAGTTCCTGTGCAGCAGATTTGCCCAATGCAATACATCATCTGATCTCTTGACTGCTGCTTCCACGAGTGTTAACAGTTGATCCAAGAAGAATGAAGTCCTTGACAACTTCAATCTTTTCTCCGCTGGTAAGAATGTTGTTTATTGGTCCAGTCGTGAGGAATTTTGTTTTCCTGACATTGAGATGCAACCCATTCCGAAGGCTGTGTTCTTTGATTTTCATCAGAAAATGTTTCAAGTCCTATTCACTTTCAACAAGCAAGGTTGTATCATCTGCATATTGCAGGTTGTTAATTAGTCTTCCTCCAATCCTGACGCCACATTTTTCTTCATAGAACCCAGCTTCTCGTATTATTTGCTCAGAATACAGATTGAATAAAGTATGGTGAAAGAACACAACCTTGTCACACACCTTTCCCTATTTTAAAACATTCAGTGTTCCCATGCTCTGTTCGAACAACTGCTTCTTGGTCCAGGTACAGATTCCTCAGAAGTACAATTAAGTGTTCTGGAATACTCATACTTCTCAATGTTGTCCATAGCTTGTCATGATCCACACAATCGAAAGCCTTTGCATAGTCAATAAAGCAAAGGTAAACATCTTTCTGATAATCTCTTCTTTCAGCCAAGATCCACCAGACATCAGCAATGATATCTCTCGTTCCACGGCCTCTTCTGAATCCAGCTTGAACCTCTGGAAGTTCTCTGTCAATGTATGATTATAGCCATTTATGTATTACCTTTAGCAAAACTTTACTCGCTTGAGATATCAAACAGATTGTCTGATGATTTCTACATTCCAGTGGGTCACCTCTCTTTGGAATGGGCACAAATATGGATCTCGTCCAATCAGTCGGCCAGATAGTTGTCTTCCAAATTTCTTGGCAGAGATGAGTGAGTGCCTCTTGTGCTGCCTGACTTTCTTGAAAGATTTCAATTTTGATTCCTGGTGCCTTGTTCTTTGCCAATTCCTTCATGCACTTTGGACTTCCTCCCTGAGGACCATTGGCTCTTGTTCATATGGTACCTCTTGAAATGGTTGAACATTAACCATTTCCTTTTGATACAGTGATTCTGTGTATTCTTTCCATCTTCTCTTGATGCATTCTGCATCATTCAATAATTTGCCCAGAGAATCTTTCAATAATGAAAGTCGAGGCTTGAAGTTTTTCTTCAGTTCCCTCAGCTTGAGAAATGCTGACCATGTTCTTCCCTTTTGGTTTTCTAATTCCAAATCTTTGCAGTCTTGAAAGATGGAGATAACTTCTACAGCTAAAAAGAGTCACGTAAACTGGGCATTGGTAGCGTAGTGGTTTCAAATCGAGCTACTAATCTCACGGTCAGCAGTTCGAAACTACCAGCTGTTCTACAGAAGAAAGGTGATGCTTTCTGCACTTGTAAAGATTTACAGCCTCGGAAACCTTGTACAGGGTCGTTATAAGTTGGAACCGACTCCATAGCACATAACAACAAAAACAACAGTCCAAAGAAGTAGGAATGTAAGAAAAGAGCAAAGATGTGAGAATATGTATACAAAAGAGGGGATAGTGAGAGAAAGCAACTAAATAGGGAGTTTATTTAGAAAGGAAAGAAAGGTAGTAAATTGTGGAGTTAGACATGGACAAATCTTAAAATGATGATTCTATCATTAAGCATTATAGTCAATGATGAATTTTGTTCATGGGACATGGTAAAGATATGTTTTAAGAAGAATTATCTGGTAGAAACCTTCAGTATAATTTGAAAATGGCTTTGAAAAGATTATCTAAGTAGACTGTTGTATTAATCCAGATGAAAGGTTATAATGGAGTGTACTAGAGTGTTAGCTTTGGGAATATAAAGGAGAAGACAAATACCAGAGACAGGATGAAGAAGGAAATCACTGACTGGGTAGATTATTCTTTTGGGGAATGGTGAAAAATTAGGCAAGGAAGCCTGCCTTGAGTTGTATGGAGCCTTTAATGCAAGTTAAGCGCTCTGGACATTATAGCTAGTAAGCAAGGTACCAAAATTTTTTTTAAGCATGAAAGTAAGACTAAAGAATATTAATAGTGAAACACATATTATTACATCAGTCAACAATAATAAAATTGGTTTACACTTATAAAAGTCCTTTTTCAATTCCAGAAATTATGAATTTTATTCCTCAAAAAAGTATTTAAAAAATTTTTTTTAATCGCAGTCAGATTAAACTGTTTCTCATAGTTTGTATTTAAAAGACCGTAGTAGATGCTTACTGAGATTTTCTGATTGCTTGGAATTTGCTTCTATCAGGAGATAAAGAAGTTGAAAACAATTTGGGCTCAGATGTCCCTCCAGATATTACAACTTGTTTAATTTCTTCCTACTACACAAGGGATGCTTGTAGATGTTATTAGGTGCCATTGAGTTTGCTCTGGCTCACGGTGATCACAACAGATCAAAACACTGCCTGGTCCTGTAACATCCTCATAACTGTCGATTATTTGAGCCCACTGTTGCAGCCATTGTGTCATTCTAATTGGTGGTCTTCCTCTTTTTCATGGACCATCTACTTTACTAAGCATGATATACTTCTCAAGGGACTGGTCCCTCCAGGCAACATGTCCAAAGAAGGATCGATGAACTATTGGCATCCCCACTTCTAAGGAACATCCTAGCTGTACTTCTTCTAATCAGTATTGCTTGTTCTTCTGATAGTCCATGGAATACTTTCAATATTCTTTGCCAACACCATGATTCAAATACTTGTATTCTTCTACAGCCTTCCTTATTCATTGTCCAACTTTCACTTGCATATAAGGAGATGGAAAATACCATAGTTTGGGTCAGGCACACCTTAGTCCTCATACTTAAATCTTTGCTCTTTAACACTTTGCCTAATGCAATATATTTGATTCCTTGACTGCTGCTTCCATGACTGTTGATTGTGTATCCAAGCAAACTGATAACTTCAATTGTTTCTCCATTTATCATGATTGGTCCAATGGTAAGAATTTTTCTTCTTCTTTACATTGAAGTGCAACCCATACTGAAGACCTTTGATCTTCACTTCCAGTAAGCAAGATTGTTAGTGAGTCTTCCTCCAATACTGATGCCACCTTCTTCATTTAGTACAGTTTTCCTGATTATTTGCTCAGCATACAGATTTAATAAGTATACTGAAAGGATACAACTCTGGTGCACATCTTTCCTGATTTAAAATTTTTCACTATTCCCTTGTTCCAACGACTGTCTCGTGGTCTGTGTACATGATCTTTATGAGCACAATTAAGTGTTCTAAGTGAGAACTGACTCAAAGGCCATTTTATTTCTGACAACTTTCAAATTTCTTACTTTTATGATTTTTCCATTCTGTGTTCTATTATTGATGGATTTTTGCAGCTGCTTCTTCCCATTTTGAGTTGTTCCACATCAGCAGGTGAAGGTCTTGAAAGTTTTATTCTACACATGTCATTACAGTCAGCTCCATTTTGAGGAGGCAGCTATTGCCCAGCTGAATTTTGAATGACAACCAACCTGAGGGGCTCCTCTTCCTGCACTATAGCTGACAATGTTTTACTGCTATTAATAAGGTTTACAGTGGTTTACCATTCAGAAGTGGTCAACCTCTCTTTCTTTCTAGACTATCTTAGTATGGAAGCTTCATTAAGACCTGTTCACCATGGGTGACCCTGCTGGATTTGAAATACCAGGGACAAAGCTGCCAACATCACAGAAACACAGGTACATTACTGTCATATATTAACTCAAAACCACACTGAGTAGGCCTGGCTGCTAGGTGGCAAGTACTTCCTCAAGAGCAGGAGCTGAGGGGTGTAGTGGAAGAGGGCAATTGAAAATGGGTAGCCCACATAAGGAAAAGTACAGAGGTAGACTTTTAGCAATGTTCTGAACATTTCACCTATAAATCCCACAGGAGAATCAGATTTTGAGGAAAGAGGGATCCTGACAAAATATTCATGCCTGCATGTCTTTTCAGTTTTCACTTAACATGGAAAATTGACGCTAAATATACACACTGCTCTAGCATGTATAAACACTTGTGCTCATTTGCACTTTCTGAAGGATTGAATGTTATAGATTGTTGCCATAAAAACATCATTAAATGAGTGACATCAAGCACAAAAAGGAGATCTGGTAGTGTGGTGGCTACAAGTTGGAATGTTAACCTCAAAATCAGCAGTTGGAAATGTCCAGCCATTCGAAAGGAGAAAGCTTTCTGATCCCATAAAGATTTATAGCCTTGGAAAGCCTATGCAGAATTGCTGAGTCAGACTGAGTCCAGGGCACACCACCACCAATGCCACCACCATAGCTTGGCTGAAAGTTGAACCATGGGTTTGAAATGTTCTTTATATTAATGAATGTGACACCATTCTTCTTCAGTCTCTCATTTCCTGCATAGTAGATCATATGACTGTTTGATTCAAAATGGCCAATACCAGTCAATTTCAGCTCACTAACGCCTAAAATGGAGTTCTAGTGTGGCGCTATGGATTAATGTATAGGATTGCAAAGTCCATTTGAACGGCAAGGCCAGTGGTTCAAGTTCACCAGCTGCTCCTCAGAAACCCTATACAGGGTCACTATGGGTCAGGACCTACTTGACAGACTTAACAACAACAATGAGTGAAAATGACATAGTGGCCATTTTGAATCAGTTAATATATGGTCTACTATGCAGGGAATGATATATTGAAGATGAATGGTGTCATATTCATCATTAAACAACATTCCAAACCTGTAACTCAATTTTGAACTAAGCAGTAGACAGGTCTATTAGGGTAATGATAACACTAATGAGGTATGCGTATCTTCGGATGGAGTCCTGGTTTGGCACTGTAGGATAAGCACTGCACTGCTGACCACAAGGAAGGAGATTCAATCCTACCAGCTGTTCCTCACAAACCCTGAATTAGAACAGACTCCATGGCATTTAACAACAACAACATCAATGCCCAGGACAACAACAAAACCTCTGTGCAGTGCATTTCATTTTTGACAACTTATTTTCCTAGATTTATCCTTTGTACATTTCATGTTCTCATTACTAATGGATATTTGCAGCTGTGTGTTCTCATTTGAAGTCATGCCCCAACAGCAATGAAGCTCACAAAAGCTTTCCTCAATCCATGTCAGTAAGGTCAAGTCTACTTTGAGGAGATAGTTCTTTCTCAATATTTTGAGTGTTTTCTAACCTGAGAGGCCAATCTTCTGGCTCTAGATCAGATAATGCTCTGTTACTATCCATAAGATTTTTTTGTTTGTTTTTGTGAGGTTTACAGAGCAGATCTCCGTTTTACATTCAGCTAACCATATACTTTGTTTCATTACATGGTTGTAGTCCCTTCCATGCACAGTTAACAGCATTTATCGCTATTTAATGTGTGACACTGTGGGTTAATGCATCAGACTGCAAAGCCATTTGAATTGCAAGGTTGGTAGTTCAAGCACACCAGCTGATCCTTGGAAAGCCTATACAGGGTCGCTATGGGTCGGAACCAACTTGATAGCACTTAACAACAGCAACAACAATTTTGACCACTGCATTCCTCCCTGTGTCTCTTGCCACCCCCATCTTCCCTCTGCCAACATCCTTCCTGTTGTATATTACCTGTCCTGTCACCCATGCCAATGCATGTCTACCCACTAGTGCATGTAGCATTTCCTACTCCCCACAAAACAATCATAGATTGTTGCTTTGATCAAGAAAAAAAACCCTCTTATTTTTTCATGAACAATAACACAAAAAAGACTAGGCAGGAATATATAATCATTCAAACAACCAAAGGCACAATCTGGAAGCCAGACCACTGGCTGCTATCACACAGCCTGTCTGTTTCCATGAGTTTATAGTCTTCATCTGTTCAATCTCTCCATGCCATCACCTCTGCCTCTATCTCTGGTGTTGATGCTTCTCTTTTTAGTGCCTCACATTCTGCTCATGCTCTTCTCTCTTGATAGTCCTAGGGTCCTCTGTTCCTGGAATATAAGATTAACTACTCCTCCCTTTTTGTTACACCACTTCTACCTTTATAATTGTGCCAATCACAATTAGGTTTGATAACAATTACTCTCTACTGAATCAAATGAATCCTATCCCATCTCCTTTCACCAGATCCATCTAGACAAGATGAAACCTATTCAATGGGGATTTTATCTTCCCCACACACTTGGAAGTTAGACTCCCTTTTGAAAACTTGTAAGCCAGCCACTTCATGCCTTTATTGCCCCCTCTCCCCATTTTAGGTAAGCAGTGTCTAAGTTGCCCATCCCTATCAATCCTGTGTACAGAGGGGATAGGTTTGATCCTTGATTTGAAGACTCCTTCCCTCTCAGTTGGTATTTTGAGCTACTACATTCATAAATAAAGGTCAAGTTCATCAAACTGTAGCAATTTACACTTGCTTCCTTTATCAAATTTTTTTATCTTCCTCTAGTTGAGTTCTGATCATCAAGCCATTGACACTAGGTCAAATGGGCACTATCTGTAAGTTTAGGCTTTTTTGTGCATCTCTCCTCACTTCATATCATATGGATTCTTCACTTTCAGCTCTAGCCTTCCATGGACTTGTCCATGGGCTCAGGAATCCACAATTCCCACAACACTTTGGCCCAACCAATCCTTCCTCTTCTCTCTTTCATCTCAAGGTCAATGGGAATATATGGAATGTATCGAACTCACTCCATATCGTCATTGCTGCCTTTCCCCTACTTCCACTCACAAGTTCACCAATACGATCTCCAGCAAGCTTGCATGCTTGGTTGTATGTTCTCTTTGAGTTTCAGTCTTGGTCGGGGGGTTTTCCCATGAGGTTTTCATTAGCTTACTTTTCCAAAGTGGAGAATCTCTTCCTTCTTCCTACTCTTTTATAGTGTTGAAGCTCTCCTGCATCTATCCACCATGATTGACCCTGCTAGTATTTGAAATACTGATGGCATAGCTTCCAGCATCACAGCAATACTTAAGCCACCATATTAGGAGAAATTGACAGATGAGTGGTTAAATTATACATAAGTATATAAATTATATACTTTTGGTGTGGTTCTGTAGGATCAACACTGGACTTCCAACCACAAGGTAGACAGTTGAAACCATATACAGGCTGAGAATATACTGCAGTGGGCTAGGAGTGAATGGTTTGCCATTATATGGAGAAGTTTAGATTAAAAATAAGAGGAATTATTCAGTCATTTGTTCTTGTTGTTAAGTGCCATTAAGTCTGTTCTGACTCATAGTGAGCCTGTGTAGAGCAAAACGAAACACTGCCTGGTCCTTTGCCACCCTCAAAATTGTTGTTACATTTGAGGCCATTGTTGCTGCCAGTATGACAATCTATTTTGCTGGGGTCTTACTCTTCTTTATTGTTCAAAGTCAACTAAATGGATTGAGAAAAGAAAAAAAAAAAAAAAAAAAGCAGTGTCCTTATTAAATAACATGATTACTAATGTTTGGATTCCCATCTGTAGAAAAATGTATCCCCATGGCCTAGTCTATGTTTAATTGTTCTAAAAAGAAAGCAGTGCCTCAATAGAAATCGCAAATTCTGCATAGTAATTTAAAATAATAAATAATTGCTTGGGTTAAGTTTTGATTAGTGGAAGAAAACTGAAATAAATCAGGAGGGCACTTAAGAAATAACTAATATATTTTCATACTTTAGTTGGCAGTTAAGAAAATGATACACAATCACATCTGTATTTTCTCAGTCAGCATACCAATCCAGTTAATAGACCCTAAATTAGATACTCTGCGTGAAGCCAGAACGCTCATGCAAATGTTGTAACTCACGTTTTTGAATTTCACCATTTCCCAAAGCAAGTTGACCCAATGATCTATATTTGGTGGTGATTTTTATTCCCAGATGTTGAAAACAGCTTCTTTGCTGGCAGTAGGTCCTCTAGGATGTATTTTCCCTAAGCTTTAAATAGCATACATAAGGGAATTTGTATTACCCATGATATAAAAAGATTAATAAGGATTTAAGATTGAATAGCTCCAGTAATTCCTTTAATGGATGTGCATCCAAACTGTTTCCTTGGCTAATATTACAACTGCTTATCTATCAGTGAATTCCTAAGAGATAACTTTCTTAAGTTTTGTGCCTGTAGGATTTCAGTCAAATGCAGTGTTATGGCCACACGCCTTATTTCTTGGCACACCATGAACAACCTTGCATAAGTCCATGTGTGAGACTTTGGAAAGTCATTCCTCTATGATCCCCTGTGTAAAGTTTCTTTTTAAAGACATCTGAATTTTATCTGTGTCTTTCTGGCTTTCATTGAGAATGTTTATTCAACTCAATGTGAGAGAATTGAACTCTCGACAAGGAGCATGATGAATTTTCTAATTCAAACTGGGTACCAAGAGGTGGCCTGTCATCATTTTCCTTTTGCTGTACTGGAAAAAAAAAACAAAAAAAAACAAAAAAAAACAACAGTAAATGAGTCTCCTTGAGAATAGTTCCCACTTCTGTTTCAAGTTCCCCCACCAAGTCATTAAACATACTCTGGGTTTTGTCAACAGCCTGGTAAACATCCAGGGAAGGAATCAAAATAAAATCGTTTATTTAACATTCTTCTCCTCCAACTGCTGATTAGGATAAATAGTTTGGATAAAACTCCTATCTGATCCAAAAATCACAAAAAGAAAGCATTTAGTTATTAGTAAAGTTTAGAATGAGTTAGATATATTTTAAACAGCAAGGGAAGTTTTTGCACAGTTTGATATTTTCTTTATCTTCATCTCATCTTGTTAACACCATGCCAGAGCTAAACATTAATGCTGAACAATGACTGAGAAAGTTCCTTAGAATCTAAGTGAAAACTTGTACAGAAATGTCCAGCAAAAGCTATAGCCTAGGAAACTGTAAATTTAGGGCTCCATTGAAACTAAACTAACCAAAAGAATCTCAACTCAATCTTTTATTTGCAATGACTATCTTTGCATGAAATGTGTGAATAGTCTACTTATTTTCATATAATTCACTAATTTCTTCAAAAAGAAGTTTATAATATTCAAAAGAAGGAGCTCTGGTAGTGTAGTGGTTATAAATCGGGCTACTAATCTTATGGACAGCAGTTTGAGACTACCAGCTGTTCCACAGGAGAAAGATGGGGCTTTCTGCTCCCATAAAGATTTACAGCCTTGGAAACTCTGTACAGGGTCGCTATGAGTTGGAACAGACCCCATGGCACATAACAACAACAATCTTCAAAAAACGATATTTAGGTGTGTAGGAGAACAAACTTAATAACATAATGTTTGGTATTGTACTTTCAAATAAAATATTGGTGCAGTGGGTTTAGCATTGGGCTGATAACTGCAAGGCTAGCAGTTCAAACCCACCAGCCATTTGCAGGAGAAAGATGAAGCTGTCTGCTCCCATAAAAACTTAAAGTCTTGGAAGTGCTATGGAGTAGCTCAGTACTGTCCTATACAGATACTATGAGTCAGAATCAACTAAATGGTGGTAGGTAATCCTGAATAAAGATCTAATGAAACGTGTTGGGTATGTTAAAAATGTATTACCATCTTCTTGTAACCTATAATCCAGATTTGACAGAGCAGTTTGTTTCAATTTGTAGAATAATTAGTAGATAGAAAAACCACAAAAACATATTACTCACGATTCTAAAATAGCTCACAAGATTCCCTCTACCTTTAGCTTCTGCAAACTTGTTTCTTAATATATTTTCTATGTTCTAGAGAAAATACTATTAATAGGTCCACAAGATGCATTTTCTTCTTTTCAGGGCAAGGTATTTAGAATGCTGTTATCTTCTTCAAGGATAATTATAATCTTATTATTCCTTTTAGAATTACTTCAAATATCACAAATCCTCTAGTCAAATTTAGTCTCTCCCTTTCCTGGGCTCTAACTCATTCATTTTGAGTCCTGTTGCTAACACCATAGAATAAGCACTAGACTTATAATTGCTAGATCAGCAGTTCAAACTCACCAGCCACTCACTCCTCAGAAACCCTATATGGGTACCAACTGGATGGCACGTAACAATGACAACTCTCATTCATTTATTCCATTATGCTGATTTAGCTTATAAGGTGTCCCATACCCTATTATAGTAGTGAACAAGACATAAGATAATCAGTCAGACATCAACAAAGTTCCCCAAAATAAAACAATGTCATTCTTTTCACCAATTTTTGAATATATGGCTAGTTTTCAAAGCAAATGCTGCTCAGGGTGTTTTAAGCCAGCAAGTGGAGTTCTACTGTGGTTCTGTAGTGTAAGCACTGAACTGCTAACTGCAAGAATGGTAGTGCAAGTCCACCAGCCACTACTTGGAAACCTAGAACAGGGTTACTATGTGTCAGAGTCCTGGTGTGACGCTGTAGTATAAGCATTAGACCCAAAAGTCAGTTTGAACCACAGTAAGAACCAACTCAACAGCACTTAACACAGAGTTGGAAGTGATTCCACAACATTTATCAACAAGAAGATAACAAGCTCAAATTTCTTCATGAAAAATCTGGTTATTTAAAAAATGAAACTTTGGAATGGTAGTTTAATTTATTTTCTGAATCCAAGTAAGTTATTTGCTCAACGAAGAAAAAATATACATTCTATATTACCTCATTCAAGTTCAACATTTTAATTATTTTAGATTTAATACAAATAATTTAAATCTCTTTCTTCCCAATTAAATTTAATGGGAGGAAGAAAGATACCAATGAAATTATGGAAATGCTACCACTCTAAGTGGAGTCCTGGTGTGGTGCTGTGGGTTAATGCGCCAGACTGTAAACAAGTTTGAACCGTGAGGTCGGTGGTTCATGCTCACCAGCTGCTCCTCAGAAACTCTATACAGGGTTACTATGGGTAGGAACCAACTCAACGGCACTTCACCACAACAACAACAACCACTCTAAGTGGAAGAGGGGGTGTCACTTTCTCAATTTGATGAGTCTCAAGTCTAGAACCACATCCTTTAGCCTAAATGTAGTTTTAAATTTCCTGTTTCCCTACTATGTCTGCTTTTGCAAACCTAATACATTTATAACATTTTCCCTTGGCATTGAATATTCCTCTCAATTATAATTTTTAAAAGTTACACTATAACTTATTCTATAGGCATAGTATACTTGAACTTTAAAGTCTCTAGCCAAGAGAAGAATTAGATGGTGCCTAACTTGCAGTACCAACTGTTCTTATCTGGTCCTAATAGAATGGGATAAAAATGTGGAACAGAACACAAATTCTTATAAAGTCCATCCTTACTGGATTTTCTGAGAATACAGGACTCTGAGACTGTTGCCCTGTGATACTCTTTAAACCTTAAAATGAAATACTACTTTGCCTTTGAGGTAAATATCAGATTGGTTCAGAAAATAAAGACTATTAAGCATGACTAAGGAGCTTTTTAAAAAATGTTTTATTGCGAATTATGTGATAGTTTACATGGCAGAACATTAGTTTTACATTCATCCTATCGTATATCATTTCATTGCCATGGTTACAATCCCCTCCATGCATCATCAACCAACCATAGGGTATGCCTTACAAGCCTGCACCCCCGGTTGTCAGTACGCAGCCCCTCTCCCTCTCTAGGTCTAAAGTCCCCAGCCGCTCCATCTCTCCATGTCATCATCTCTGCTGCCATCTCTGGCATCACTGCTTCTCTGAGTAGGGTCCCTCTCTATACTCTTCTTCCTTGATGGTTCCAGGGACCTCCACTCCTAGACTACAAAGTTAACCACTCCCCTCCTTGCTACAAAACGTCTACCTTTACATTTCCAACCCTCACAATCAGTCCTGATAACAATTATTCACTATTGTATCACAAGAGACCTATCCACATTTCCTTTCATCAGCCCTGCCTACACAGATTGGATACTACTCAGTGGAGATTCTACCTTCCTCCAGACCCTCTGGTTCTAGATTCCTTCTTGAAAGCTTGCAAGCCAGTCACTTCTTGCCTTTGAAGCCCCCTCATTTTGAGTAGCCAATGTCCAAGATGCCCATTCCTGTCTACTCCGTTTATGGAGGGGGTGGGAATGATCCTCACTGTAAAGATTTGTTCCCTCTTATGAGCTACTGCATCCATAGGTTTAGGTCAAGTTCATCAAATTGTATCAGATTACTCTTTTTACTCTTCTTTCTTCTTCTAGTTGAGCTCTGATCATCCAGTCATTGAAGCCAGGTTAAATGGGTACTATCTGCTAATGTGGGTGTTCTTGTGCATATGCCTTCTCTTCTTAGCTGAATACTTCACTTTCCACTCTAGTCCTTTGTGGCTATGTCACTGACTCTGGGTCCAAGAGTCCCCAGGTCTTGCAACACTGCTGGCCAACCAGGTCTCAACCGGGTTCACAGGAGTCTATTGAATGTTGTAGGGCTTAGCTCCCAGCTTCACTGCTGTTTTTCCCTTACTTCACCTTGTCGGTGATGAACATGGTCACGAATCAGAGAGTGTATTTCCAGTGAGTCTTAATCTTGCAAGGGGGTTTGCTCTGAGGGGACCTGACCACTTGCCTTGATGTTTCCTGGGCAAGCAACTTGCTTATTTTTATAGTAAATGGTCGGTCTGCCATTATTGTTTTGTATTTTTCCATAGGTCTTTCTTTCAAGAAGTATCTTCAGTTATTCGAAGCACCCCAGGCTGGTCTGCTTGTCCTTTCAAGTGATAATTCCCCACCTCTAAAGATTCTGGATGCTGTTCAGGATTCCACCTATGGTCTTATGTAATGCAGAGTTTCTGCAGGAAGCCGCCTTCACTAGGCACATTGTAGCCCCATTTTAGATATTCCAATCAGTTATAGGCAGAAGATGGACTTTCTGTGGTGATATTTCTGGCTATTCTTTTCTCTCCCTCTCAATATCTATTTTATAATGATATGTCAGGGAAATCAAGATTCAAAAGACAGCCAAGCATCTTAACATTATTTCCCCCCTTTTCCCCATTCCAACCATGTCTCAATCCCTCTATCCCAGAGCCCTGATGTTCCAAGTTTGTGCATACATCATTATTTACCTCTGTCCCACTTAGGCCATACAAACCTGCTTAATTGTTCTCCCATTCGTCTTGTTCATCCATTCCCCTCCCCATTCTTGTATATTGCCCCCTCTCTAGCACCCAAATTATCCTGTGATTATTCCCTACCCTGTGCTCCACCTTCCCCTCCCTTCCCTCACCCCACCCACCACATTCCAGTAGCCAGCAAAAAATACACCCCACCCCTTTAGTATGGATTCTTATTCTTAAACTTTTACAGTTAGTGATCCTATGCAGTATTCTCCTTTGACTAATTTCACTCAACATAATGTCCTCAAGGTTCATCCATGGTATGCAGTGGTTTGCAGCTTCCTTGTTATTCTTCAAGGTAGCATAATATTCCATTGTGTGTATGTACCACAGCCTGTTTATCCATTCTTCAGTTGATGGGCCCTATGGCTGTCTCCATCTTTTTGCTATTGTAAATAGTGCTGTATGGACATTGGTGTGCATATATCTTCCCGTGTTGTGGCTCATTTTTCTTGTGGGTAAATACCAAGTAGAGGAATTGCTGGATCATAAGGTATTTCTGTTTCCAACCTTCTGAGGAAGCGCCATATTGCTTTCCAGAGAGGTTGGACCATTTTGCAGTACCACCAGCAATGCAGGATCATCCCAGTCTCTCCACATCCCCACCAGCATTTACTGTCCTCTAATTTTTTTTATCTTTGCTGCTGTTGCTGGTGTGAGATGTTACATCATAGTTGTTTTGATTTGCATATCTCTAATGGCTAGTGATCATGAACATTTTTAAATATGTTTGTTGGCTGCCCAGATCTTCTCTTTGGTGAAGTGTCTGTTCATGTCCTGAACCCATTTTTTAATTGGGTCATTTGTCTTTTTCTTGTAGAGTTGTAGTTTCCTATATATTTTAGAAACAAATCCCTGTCTGATGTATTATTACAAAAGATTTTTTCCCATTCTGTGGGTTCCTTTTTACTCTTCTGGTGAAGTATTTTGATGCACATAAGTTTTTAATTTTTAGTGTGTCCCACTCATATATTTTGTCTACTTTTGTTTGTGTAGTTTTCAAAATGTTTGGTATTCAGTCTGTATGTTCCCTGAATTAGTGCCCTCACATATGTCCCTATTTTTTCATTGATGGCCTTCATAATTCTGGGATTCACATTTAGGTCTTCAATCCATGTTGATTGGCTTTTATATAAGACGTGAGGTGAAGGTCTTATTTCTGTCTTTTGCATATCGTTTGCCAGTTCTGCCAGCACCATCTGTTGAAGAGACTATCACTTCCCCATGCGATATATTTAGGTGTTTTGTCAAAAATCAGTTGGCTGTATGGAGATGGCTTAATTTCTGGATTCTCAATCCTGTTCCATTGATCTATGTGTCTTTCACTGTACCAGTACCAAGCTGTTTTGACCACTATAGCCATGTAGTAAATTTTGATTGGGGAGTGAGAGTTTTTCAACCTTATTTTTCTTCTTAAGCAATGCTTTGCTTATCTTGGGTCTCTTTCCTTTCCATATGAAGTTTGTGATTGTTTTTGTTTTTTCCATCTCTTTGAAGAATATCGTTGGAATCTGGATTGGGATTGCATTATATATGTAAATTTCTCTAGATATTACTGACATTTTCACAATGTTAAGTCTTCCTATTCAGGAGCATGGTACAATTCTTCCATTTTTCTAGGTCTCTTTTGGTTTCTTGTGGTAGTGTTTAGTAGTTTTCTTTGTATAAGTCCTTTGTTTCTCTGGTTACATTTATTCCTAGATATTTTATCCTTTGGGTGGCTATTGTAATGGTATTGCTTTCCTAATATCCTTTTCAATGTTGTCAGTTTTGGAATGGAGGAATCCAACTGATTTTTGTATGTTGATCTTATATCTTGCCACTTTGCTGAATCTACCAATGAGGTCTAGTAGCTTTTTTATTGAGTCTTTGGGGTTTTCTATGTATAGGTTCATATCATCTGCAAATAGAGAGAGGTTTACTTCCTCTTTGCCAATATGGATGCCTTTAATTCCCCTGTCTTGCCGTGTACCTCTTGCTAAGACTTCCAGTACAATATTGAATAGGAGTGGTAACACAGGGCATCCTTGTCTGATTCCTGTTCACAGAGGGAAGGCTTTATGTTGTTGTTGTTGTTAGATGCCATTGAGTCAGTACTGACCCATAGTGACATTATACACAGCAGAACAAAACACTGCCCGAACCTGGGCCAACCTCACTATTGTTGTCACGCTTGAGTCCATCGATTCTGCCACTTGGCCAATCCATCTTATTGGGGGTCTTCCTCTTTTCCTCTGACCCTTCACCTTACCAAACATGATATCCTTCTCCAGCAACTGGTCCCTCCTGACAATATGTCTGAAGTATGAGAGACAAAGTTTGGTCATCCTGGCCTCCAAGGAGCATTCTGGCTGTACTTCTTCCAACACAGATCTGTTGATTCTTTTGGCAGCCCATGACACTTTCAATATTCTCCTCCAACACCATAACTCAAAAGCATCAATTTTTCTACGGTCTTCCTTATTCACTGTCCAGCTTTCGCATGCATATGAGGTTATTGAAAATAGCATGGCTTGGATCAGGCACACCTTAGTCCTCAAGCTGATATATTTGCTCTTCAACACTTTAAAAAGTTCTTCTATGGAATATTTGCCTAATGCAATACATCATTTGATTTCTTGACTGCTGCTTCCATGAGTGTTGATAGTTGATCCAAGAAGAATGAAGTCCTTGACAACTTCAATCTTTTATCCATTGATAAGAATGTTGTTTACTGGTCCAGTGGTGAGGATTTTTGTTTTCTTTACATTGAGATGTAATCCATACCAAAGGCTGTGGTCTTGGATCTTCATCAGTAAATGTTTTAAGTCCTCTTCACTTTCAGCAAGCAAGGTTGTTTCATCTGCATATCACAGGTTGTTAATCAGTCTTCCTTCACTCCTTATGCCACGTTTTTCTTCATGGAACTCAGCTTCTTGGATGATTTTTTTCAGCATACAGGTTAAATAAGTATGGTGAAAGAATATAACTTTGTCACACATCTTTCTTAATTTTAAACCATTCAATGTTCCCATGTTCTGTTCGAACAATTGCCTCTTGGTCCAGGTACAGATTCCTCATGAGCTCAATTAAGTGTTCCGGAATACTCATACTTCGCAATGTTGTCCATAGTTTTCATGATCCACACAATAGAAAGGGTTTGCGTAGTCAATAAAGCACAGATAAACATTGTTCTGATATTATCTGCTGTCAGCCATGATCCATCGGATATCAGCAATGATATCCCTCGTTCCACAGCCTCGTCTGTATCTGGCTTGAACCTCTGGAAGTTCTCTGTCAATGTATGAATGTAGCCTTTTCTGTACTACCTTTAGCAAAACTTTACTCGCTTGAGATATCAAAGAGATAGTCCGATGAATTTCGCATTCTGTTGGGTCACCTCTCTTTGAAATAGGCACAAATAAGGATCTCTTCCAATCAGTTGGCCAGATAATTGTCTTCCAAATTTCTTAGAAGAGATGAGTGTGTGCCTTTTTGTGCCACCTCACTTTCTTGAAAGATTTCAAGTTTTATTCCATCAATTCCTCATGCCTCATTCTTTGCCAATTCCTTCAATGCACCTTGGACTTCTTCCTTCAGTATCATTGGCTCTTGATCACATGCTACCTCTTGAAATGGTTGAACATCAACCATTTCCTTTTGGTGCAGTGACTGTGTATTCCTTCCATCTTCTTTTTATGCTTTCTGCATCATTCAATAATTTGCCCAGAGAATCCTTCAATAATGAAAGTTGAGGCTTGAATTTTTTCCTCAGTTCCCCAGCTTGAGAATGCTAAGTGTGTTCTTCCCTTTTGCTTTTCTGACTCCTGATCTTTGCACATTTTGTTGTAATATTTGACTTTGTCTTCTCGAGCTGACCTTTGAATTTTTCTGTTCAGCTCTCTGCCCTCCTCATATCTTCCATTTACTTAAGCATCTCTACACTGGAGATCAATTATCAGTGTCTTTTCTGACATCTATTTTGATCTTTTCCTTATTTCTTGTCTTCTTAATGACTTTTTGCTTTCTTCATGTATGATGTTCTTGATGTTATCCCACAACTCCTCTGGTCTTTGGTCTTTAGTGTTTAATGTATCAAATATTTTCTTCAGATGATCTCTAAATTCAGTTGGTATATATTCAAGGTCATATTTTGGCTCTTGTGGACTTGTTTTCATTTTCTTCAGCTTTAGTTTGAATGTGCGTATGAGCAATTGAAGGTCTGTACCACAGTCCGCTCCTTGCCTTATTTTGACTGATAATATAGAGCTTTACCATCATCTCTCTCTTCAGATGTAGTCAAATTTATTTCTGTGTATGCCATCTTGTGAAGTCAATGTGTATAATTGTCTATTATGCTGTCTAAGAAGGTATTTGAAATGAACAATCTTTCAATATTTTAAGTTGAGGCTTGAATTTCTATTTCAGTTTGAAAAACACTGAATGTCTTTTCCGTTTTGATTTTGTAATTCATAGTCTTTGCATATTTTATTATCATACTTGTCTTTGTGTTTTCCAGTTGCCCTTTGAAAATTTCTGTTCAGCTCTTTACTTCTCAGTCTCTTCAATTTGCTTTATTATTTCTATGCTGGAGAACGAATTTTAGGTTTTCTTCTAATATACATTTTGATCTTTTTCATCTTTCTTGTCTTCTTAATGACTTTTTACTCTCTTCCAGTATGAGGTTCTTGATGTCACCTCACAACTCTTTTGGTCTTTGGTCTTTAGTGTCATTGTATCAAATCTGTTCTTCATATGATCTCTGAAGTTAGGATGGATATATTCAAGGTCATTTTTTGGCTCTTGTGGATTTGTTTTAATTTTTTCAGCTTCAGCCTGAACTTGCATATGAGCAATTGATTGTCTGTTTCCCAGACTGCCCCTCGCTTTTTTTAGGCTGATGATATGGACCTCTTCCACTGTTTCCACAGATGTAGTCAATTTGATTTCTGTGTATTCAATCTGGTGAGACACACATAGATAGTCCTCTTTTATGTTGCTTAAGAAAGATATTTGTAATGAATAAATCAATGGTCATGCAAAATTTTATCATGTGATTTTCAGTATTATTTCTATCACCAAGTCCATATATTTTTCAATCGCGGATCCTTCCTCTTTGAAACCTTAGCTATCCAATTACCAGTAACTATCAATATGTCTTGATTACAATACATACTTGATTAATTTCAGGCTGAAGAAGTTGGTAGAATTCTTCAATTTCATCATCTCTTACTTTATCCTTATTCCATAAGTTTGAATAATAATGGTTTTAACTTATTTTCCATGTAGGCACATGTATATTTTCCTGTCACAGACAGCATTGTAGTTTGAAATCTCTTATGCAGCACATTTCCCTAGCGCAACATGTCTTTTGATTACTTATCTGTTGCTTCCATGAGTGCTGTAGTCCAAAGTAAAATGAAGTCCTTGGCAATATCAATCTTTTCTTTGTTTACCTTGTTCTATATTATTCAAGTTTTCTTTCCTGTAAATGTACACAAAAGCTGACTACCAAATACTTTCTGTAAAATAGCTGATAGGTTGGAACTTCTAGCCTAGAAACCAAGTGGTTAACCACTGTAACACCAGTGAAATAGTATCTCTTTTTGGTTTTGATTTACATCACTCTGAAATCTAAAGACGCTGACCATCTTGTCATGAGATCGGTGGTCATCTAAATGTCCTCTTTAGTGAAATGTCTATGCAAGTCCCTTGCTCATTTTGTGATTAAGTTACTTCTGATTCTGTTGTTATCAGAATTTTATATACATTTCGATTATCAGATTTTCAGGTATATGGCTCCCAAGGTACTTTCCAAGTCAGTACCTTTTCCTTTCACTTTTTTCTAAAGTCTTATGTTGAACAAGTCTTTCATTTTCAGAGCCCCTCTTTATTCATTTTGTTTTACGCTGTGTGAGATTTTATTGTTAGATAATTCATTTCTGACAGGTAGTCCTGACAGCATAGTACCTGCTTATTTTTCTAAGAATTTTATGGTTTTAATTTGCACAATTATGTGTATAGTGTGAGGCGACTCCTCAGACACCCTATGCAGTGTCGCTATAAGTTGGAACTGACTCGACATCACTTAACAACAACAATGGTGTGATGCATGGTTCATGGTCATTATCGTGCATGTAGAAAGCTAATTTTTCCAGCATAATTTGTTGAAGTAACTCTTTTTTCTTCGTTCAATTAAATTATCACCCTTGTAAATACCTGTTGGACATAGAAGTTTGGGTTTATTTCTGGACTGTCAATTCTATTCCTTTGGTCTCTGGTTCTATTTTTATACCAACTAACAGGCTGTTTTTATTATGGTCACTGTAGAATACATATTTTTTTAATCTGGAAGTATGAGTTATCCTACTTTGTTCTTGTCTTTCAACATTGTTTTAGCTATTCTGGGCCTCTTGTTATCACATATAAAGTTGAGGATTGTTTTTTTTTTTCTATTTCTATGAAAATAGATTTTAGAATTTTTATCACAATCATATTGAATCTATAGATTACTTTGGGTAGTATTGAAGTCTTAAAAATATTAAATATTTAAATCCATGAATATGGAACATCATTTCATTTATTTAAGTCTTGTTTAATCTCTTTCAGCATTGTTTTGTAGCTTTCATTGTACAAGTACCTCATGTCCCTGGTTAGATTTACCCTTAGGTATTTTATTCTCTTAGGTGCTATTGTAAATGTAATGTTTTTAGGTGCCATTGAATTGGCACTGAGTCAGCAACCCTACCCACAACAGAATGAAACACTGATGATCCTGGGCCAACCTCACAATTGTTGCTATGTTTGAACTCATTGCTACTGCCACTGTGCCAGTCCATCTCCCTAAGGGTCTTCCTCTTTTTCTCTGATCCTCCACTTTCCCAAACACGATATCCTTTGCTAGTGACTGGTCCCTCCTGACATATGTCCAAAATATGAGAAACGAAGTCTGTCCATCCTGGCTTCCAAATAGCACTCTGGCTGTACTTCTTACAGCACAGATCTATTTGTTCCTTTGGCAGTCCATGGTACTTTCAGTATTTTCCTCCAACACTATTACTCAAATGCAACAAATCATCTTTGGTGTTCCTTATTCACTGTCCAACTTTCACATGCATATGAGGTCATTGAAAACACTATGGTTTGGGTAAGCCACACCTTAGTCCTCAAACTGATATCTTTGCTCTTTAACACTTAAAAAAAAAAAAAAGTTGAAATGTTGAAGAGTATATGGAATGGTTTCCCTAATGTCCCTTTCAAATTTCTTATTGCTAAGAAGCCCTGGTGTGGCACTGTGGGTTAATTCATCAGACTGGAAAGACATTTGACCTGCAAGGTCAGTGGTTCAAACTCACCAGCTGCTCCTCAGAAACCTTATACAGGGTTGCTATGGGTAGGAATTGACTCGACGGCACTTAACAGCAATAACAACAATGTATTTAAACCCAACTGATTTTTGTTAGTTGACCTCGTAATTTGCTAAATTATTTTATTAGTTTTTAAAGTTTTCTTGTTGACCCTTTGGGATTTTTTATATATGTTGTTGTTGTTAAGTGCTGTTGAGAGGGTTCTGACTCATCGCAACCATGAGCACAACAGAACAAAGCCATGCTTATGTGGCTGTTATGTTTGAACACATTGCTGCTGCCATTGTGTCAATCCATCTTGTTGGGAATCTTCCTCTTTTTTCATTGATCAACCAATTTACCAAGCATAATGTTTTCTCCAGGAACTTATCCCTTCTTACAATAAGCCCAAAGATTGGGAAAAAAGTCGTGCCATTCTCACTTTTAAGGAGCATTCTCTGAGTACTTCTCCCAAGATAGAATTGTTTGTTCTTCTGACAGTCCGTTGTACTTTCAATAATCTTCACCAACACCATAATCCAAAAGCATCATTTCTTCTACGGTCTTCCTTATTCATTGCATGGATCTACTCCAATCAGTTTGCCTTTCATATTTCTTGGCCTAGATGAGCAAGAGCCTCTAGTGTTCCATCAGTTGTTGAAGTATTTTAATTTATATTCAGTTAACTCTTGTTTTGTTGTTGTGTGCCATGGAGTCGGTTCCAACTCAGAGCGACCTTGTACAGGGTTTCTGAGGCTGTAAATCTTTACAGGAGCAGAAAGCTTCATCTTTCTCCTGCGAACAGCTGGTAGTTTCGAACTGCTGACCTTGTGGTTCCCAGCCCGATTCGTAAACACTACGCTACCAGAAGAAGTTAACTCTTAGAGCCTTGTTTTTCCCACAATGCCTCCAGTGCAGCTTAAATTTATTCTTTCAATTCCATTGGTGGAGCATTGATCATTTTGTTGTCGTTGTTACAGTGACTCTGTGTATTCCTTGTATCTTCTTTTCATGCTTCCTGCATCAGTTAACATTTTGCCATGTTGTTGTTGTTAATTGTTGTCAACTCGGTTCTGACTCAGTGACCCTGTATAGGGTTTCTAAGAATTGGATTTTAAGTTTGAATCACTTACCTTGCAGTTTGCAGTCCTGTGTTTTTTCTACAGAACTACAATATATTGTCCATCGAATCCTTTGATATTGTTACCTAAAGCTTGAATTTTTCTTTAGTTCTTTTAACTTAAGGAATGTTGGACTTGTTCTTCCTTTTGGTTTTCTAACTTCAGGTGTTTGCACATTTCATTATAGTACCTGACTTTTTGAGCAGCCCTTTGAAGTATTCTGCTCAGCTCTTCTACCTCCTAATTTCTTCCGTTTGTTTTAGCATCTGTATGCTGGATAGCAAATTTCAGAGTCTCTTCTGACATCCATTTTGGTCTTTTCTTTCTCTCCTGTCTTTTTAGTTACCATTTTGCTTTCTTCATGGAGGATGTTCTTGATATGATCCCACAACTCTTTTGGTCTTTGGTCATTGGTGCCGTATGCATCAAATTTGTCATTAAGATGGAATCTAAATTCAGGTAGGATATAATCAAGGTCATATTGTGGCTCTCGTAGCCTTGTCTTAACTTTCTTCAGTTTCATTCGGAACTTGTATATGAGCAATTGATGGTCTGTTTTACAATTTGCACATGACTGTGTTTTGGCTTATGAAACTGAGCTTCTCCATAGTCTCTTCCCAAAGATGTAGTCAATTTGATTTCTGTGTATTCCATATGGTGAGTCGATGGGTATAGTTGTCTTTTATGTTGTTTAAAAAGTTGCTTGAAGTTAATAATTCATTGCCCTTACAAAATTTTATCATATTATATCCAGCTTCATTTCTATCACCATGGCCATATTTTTCAGCAAATGATCCTTCCTCTTTGTTTTCAGCTTTGGCATTCCAATCACCAGTAATTATCTGTGCATTTTGATTGCATATTTTAACAATTTCAGACCAAAGAAGTTGGCATAATTCTTCAATTTCATCATAACTGCCTTTAGTGGTTACGAATCGAGCCGTGAACCGCAAGGTCAGCAGTTCGAAACTACCAGCTGTTCTGCAGGAGAAAGATGAGGCGTTCTGCTCCTGTAAAGATTTACAGCCTTGGAAACCCTGTATAGGGTCACTATGAGTCAGAACCGAATCCACGGCACACAACCAACCAAACAAACAAACAACTAGAAACACAGTATCTAGCACATATTGTTGTTGTTGTTAAGTACTGTTGTTGATTCCAACTCATAGTGAGCCTGTATGGGGTTTCTAAGAAGCAGTTGGTGGGTCTGAACCACTGATCTTACAGTTAGCAGTCCAGTCATAGAGCACCACACCAGGACTCCATCTAGTACATAGATAATAATACCCCATTTACTGAGTATGTTTATCAGTACTTAAAAAGTATTAATTCATCTACTTCAAAACCTTGATGAAGGCAATACCATTATCACATTTGTTAGAGAGGAGAAAACAGAGAGGATAAGTAATTTTCCAAGGTTATATAGTTTTTTGTTTTGTTTTTTTTAAGTCAGAAACAGATCATTTATGCTGTCTATTTCCAGAACACACATTTAAGATTATTTGACTATACTGTCAACTATGAACAAAATTTCTTGGTCTCTATTATTGTCCATACTGAAGGCTGTACTCTTTGATCTTCATCAGTAAATATTTTAAGTCCTCTTCACATTCAGCAAGCAAAATTGTATCATCTGCATATTGCAGGTTGTTAATGAGTCTTCCTCCAATCCTGATGCCACGTTTTTCTTTGTAGAACCCAGCTTCTCGGTTTATTTGCTCAGCATACAGGTTGAATAAGTGTGGTGAAATAATACAATCCTGTCTCACATCTTTCTTAATTGTAAACTATTCAGTGTTCCCATGTTCTGTTGGAACAACTACCTCTTGGTCCAGGTACAGATTCCTCATGAGCACAATTAAGTGTTCCAGAATACTCATACGTCACAATGTTGTCCATAGCTTGTCATGATCCACACAATTGAAAACCTTTGTGTAGTCAATAAAGCACAGGCAAACACCTTTCTGATATTCTCTACTTTTAGCCAAGATCCATCAGACATCAGCAAGGATATACCTCATTCCATGTCCTCTTCTGAATCTGGCTTGAACCTCTGGAAGTTCTCTGTCAATGTGTGAAGAGCACAACCTTCGTTATGAATTACATCTCAATGTAAAGAAAGCATAAATCCTCACCACTGGACCAATAAACAACATTCTTATCATTGGAGAAAACATTGAAGTTGTCAAGGACTTCATTCTTCTTGGATCAACCATCAACACTCACAGAAGCAGCAGTCAAGAAATCAAATGACGTATTGCATTAGGCAAACCTGCTGTACAAGATCTTTTTAAAGTGTTGAAGAGCAAAGATGTCAGCTTGAGGACTAAGGTATGCCTGACCCAAGCCATGGTATTTTCAATAACCTCATATGCATGTGAAAGTTGGACAGTGAATAAGAAAGACAGTAGAAGAATTGACGCATTTGAGTTATGTTGTTGGAGGAGAATATTGAAAGTGCCATGAGCTACCAAAGGACTAACAGATCTGTGTTGGAATAAGTGCAGCCAGAGTGCTCCTTGGAGGCCAAGATGGCTAAACTTTGGCTCTTGTACTTCAGACTTATTGTCAGGATGTACCAGTTGCTGGAGAAAGATAATGTGTTTGGTAAGGTGGAGGGTCAGAGAAAAAGAGAAAGACCCCCCAATGAGATGGATTCACTAGGTGGCAGCATCGATGGACTCAAGTGTGGCAACAATAGTGAGGTTGGCCCAGGATCAGGCCGTGTTTTGTTCTGCTGTGCATAGGGTCGCTATGAGTCGGTACCAACTCGATGGCACCTAACAACAACAACTATTATTGTCCATTCTGATTAACACTGGAAATCATTTAATTTATTGACTATCTCTTGAAGAGCTAGTGAAAGGCTATTAGTAAATTATCATGGAACATGATAGTTTTATATTTCTCCTAAGATATGATTAAAAGACAGAACAAACTTAAAAATGCATTTTACTTCACTATGCTCTTTATAAGTGCTGTCAAGCCGGTTCCAACTCACAACAATCCTGTATAGGGTTTCTGAGGCTGGAACAGAAAGCCTCATCTTTGTCCTATAGAAAGGTTTGGTGGGCTTGAACTGCTGAACTTGTGGTTCATATTTCAGTGCATAGCCTCACATCATTAAATTTCTTTTCTTGATACTTTTAAGAATGCTTTTTGAAGAGTGTAAGTATTTCTGAATGTACTTTCTACCATTTTTTGGCTCCCCTTTAAGTCCAATTTTGATAGATATGCTTTCTTTTCTATTTTCTTGATGTATAATATAAATGGTTTTGCTTAAGTGAGAATAATGAAACAGCTGATGTTCTAAGTAGAAAATAATCCTAAATTTCTCCATTTTGTCTTATTTGGATTTTAAATTTTTGAAAAAAAATATGAATATAATATTGTTTCATATTAAAACGGTATTTTTATAATTAATGAAAAACTGTGATGCACAAGCAAATCTAAACACCTAAATTTCAAAGCCCTTTTAAGACCTTTTTGGAGTCCCTGGGTAATGTGAAAGGTTAAATGCTGGAATAGTAAGCAAAAGGTGGCTGTTAGAGTCTACCCAGAGTACTTTGGAAGAAACACCTAGTGTTCTACTTCTGAAAGATCACAATTATTGAAAACTCTGTAGAGTTTGTTCTTTTCAGAAACACGTGGGGTTGCCATGAGTCAAAATTGACCAAATGGCAACCGATTGGATTTTTTAGCTTAATACAAAATGAAGTATGCACATTTTAGTTAAACTAACAGAACGATCACTGTATAATACTCATAGCACAGACACACGAGTGGTGGAAAGGCAGTGGAAATGGAACTATAAGGGCAGTCATGAAAGAGCAGCTTACTGGGATTGAGACATTGTTAAATACATATATGTCTTACACTCAATATCCATAGCAGAATATGGTGACAATTTAAAGGCAACTCCCTGTATCAGACCTCTGGATGTGGGTGGCAGAAATATGAATGAGTGTGTGAGTGGTTTTTCCTAGTTGGACAGACAGTTTGTTTCTTTTGCCAAAGCCATGCTGTCTGTATGAAAGATGAACTCCCTTTTCCCAGTTCTGTTATAGGCACCAGGAAGCAGTAGAAAGAAACTGGGAGCTAACTCTTATTGTGAAAACCAGACCAATTCTTGGGGAAGAAGCCTCAAAACATGTGAATCTTTGTGTATAACATGATCTTTTTGAAATTTTCAAATCAATTATTTAAATATCCCAAAATCTAGGTAGGGAGATAACAAATCACATAAACAGAAGTAAAGTAGACTTGAATAACCATTTTGATCATATCTATGTTGTCCTAAAACTAGTGATTAAAAAAAAAAAAAAGTCATGCAAAATTGAGAACCACTTCTCTTCCTTAATGCAAAAAATGGTACTTTTTTTTCCTTTGTAAAGTCCTTCTTACATTTTGTTACCTTTCAGTAATAAAAGTTTCCTTTATAAATAGTGAAAGTAAGAAAATGGAAACAGCTGGAAAGTCCTTCAGCAGAAAGAATGGAAACAAATTGCAATTTGTTTATACAAAGCAGGGGAAATGAATGAGGAAAAGTATTGGTAACAGCATGCATTGAAAGAAATGGCGAAAGACTGTGTGCAATGATTTTAAAAATCTCTCTGTAACTCTTGTTATAAATTGTGGTTGAGTCATCCCACCCTACCACCTGACTCCTGATGACTGTGTGCAAAACAGAATGAAATGCTGCTCAGTTCTGGGCCATCCCCTTGATTTCTTGGGAATTGAATTGTTATGATCCATAGATGTTTTACTGGTTAATTTTCAGAAGTAGATTGCTAGGCATTTCTTCCTAATCTGCCTTAGACTGTAAACACCAATGAAACATCCTAGTAACATACAAGTTTCCACTGATAAGCAAGTGGTGAGTCTGCATGAGGTACACTGATGGAGAATCAAACCTGTATCTCCACCCCCCCCCCCGCCAAATAAATAAAATAGTATATGACTGTACAGGTAGTAAAATAAACAATAGACTCAAATGGTTTTATTACAAACTATTTTCAATAGTCGCCATCCTCTGTATTACAGTGCCTTTTGTGTTGCTATGATTTTGGAAATAATGTCACCAGTGTTTCAAATACTAGTAGCGTTACCAATGGTAAACAGGTTTCAGATGAATTTTCAAGATAGACAGACTAAGAAGAAAGGTCTGGAAATGTATTTCCAAATATTGCCTAATGAAAAACTTATGGAGAGGTGGCAGCAAGATGGCAGACTAGGCAGAAACATTACCCAGACCCTCTACAACAAAGATATGGGAAACCAAATGAAATAGATGCAGAAAGTTCTGGAAAACTGAACTTCAGATGAAGGAATAGAAAAGTGAATTGAATGCATACTAGGAAAGGAAGCTGAACAGATGGAGTAAAAAAAAATATATAGACAGACTTGTGACTTGTGAAGCCACCATCTTAAACTTTTGTGAACAGTGTTAAAGACAAGATAGAGGCTTGGTGACCCAGAGGCATTCTGATGACTCATGGAGATAACGGTGTGATTTGTTTCTTGCTTCTCACACTCCCCTGGTGACCAGAGGCATGATTGGACCCCACCTATGTACACCTCCAGTGAAGTTACTGCTCACCCAGGGTTGGAGCCTCATGGTGGTGAGTAACACAGTTGTGAGCCTCATCAAAATGAGTCATAAGCTATCTGCACCAACCCCAATGTCTGGATCCAGGTAAGCCCTGCTCCAAACCTGGAGAGCCAGTCTTGGACAACTGTGGACTAGCCCTCAAAAGGAGTAAAAGCTGAACTGACAAGGGAAAAAAAAAAAGAGAGAAAGAGACAGGCAGACAGGTGGCATGAGCTGACCAGTCAGGAGTGGAGTGGCCATTTAAAAAATTTCGTGGGTAGCTTTTTGAAGACAGATGGCAGTTTGATGGTTCAGAGGCATACTATTTATTAGTAGAGAGAAAGGGTCCTTTTTTTTTTCTTTTACCCCATATTACCCTGATGAGAGAGGCGTGCCCAGCCCCCCATGAATAAACCCCCAGTGAAGCTTCTACTCTTTCCAGTAACCACATGATGGTAAGTCACACAGTTGTGAGTCACATCAAAGTAGGTAGGAAGATATCCATACTAATCCTGGTGCCAGGTTTTATTTGAGACCAGCTCCAGGCCTGCAAAGCCTGTTTTGGTCAGCTCTAGATTAGCAGGAACTCTCAAAACCAGCTGCCCTCCAGATGGAAAGACCATGATACTGCTTCTTTATAGTCTGCATGAACTGCTTCTAGATAGGGTGCCAGAACAGAAAACACCAGAGCCTACAGGAATTCCATCTTGTCTTATTCTTTGCCATATACCTTGTAAGATCCTTGGTTGACATGAGACCCCAGAGTTCTCACTTGAGTCTTGGTCTTTTACTTTCCTTGTTTTTGTTTGTTTATTCTTTCTCCCCTTGCTTCCTTTCTTTACCTTCCTTGGGTTTTTATAAAGGTGTAATTTCTTTCTTGCTTCTCACACTCGCCTGGTAACCAGAGGCATATTTCTGCCTTCATTAATTCTGTTTTTCTTTACCCTCTTCCTCACCCTCTTCACCCTCCTCACATTTTGTATTTTTTAATTGATTTTTATTTACTGCTCTATGGTCTTTTGCTCTTTTCTTTTAATTATCCCACTCCCTAATTATGTTTAGTGCTTTTTCTTTCTTATTTTTCTCTTCTGTGTTTTCATTTTATTTTTAATTTTTTCTCACTTTTTTCTCTTTTGGGTTACTGTATTCTTTCTCCAGCTGTTGCCTGCTTTCCCGCCCTCGCCTTTTGTATTCAATTTTTTCACTGTTGTTTCCTTCTTGTTGATCATTTTTCTTGTCTCAACCAACAAGTGACTGTACCCCTGCTCATTCAGATAAGCCAAAACTATATCTTAAAATGATTGACAGAAAAATTGATAGAAACTAGAAAGAATGTTGGGAAACATTATAGGAACTAACAAACAAAATAGATAAAAAATTGCAGAAAAATCCTGCATGTAGGAATCCAGAAAATTAATACTAAAATTTCAGAAATGATTAATATATTGAAGAGGCAAATTGTTAGATTTTAATTATTGTGAGCCTGAAATAATGAGCTTAGAGATAAATCTCGCAATACTAGTAAGCTAGAAAAAAAATCAGAAAAAAAGGAAGAAGAAATCCAAAGAAAATCTAAGATTCATGGGGACAACATGATGAGGAATAACTTAAGGGTGATTGGAATTCAAAACAGTACCATTTAAAACAAAACAAAACAAAAAAACAGCACAAGAGTTGTTGGAAGAAAACTTCCGTAACATAATGAAAGAGAAAATAAGCATTCAAGATTCTGAACAAACCCAACAAAATAGACCTCAAAAGAAAATCACAAGGATATATCATAATTAAACTGCCTAAATAAAAGACAAGGGAAGAATCTTCAAGCAGCTCATGAAAAATTAAAAGTTACAATCAAAGGAGAACCAAGATGTCAGCTTGAGGACTAAGGTTCACCGGACCCAAGCCACGATATTTTCAATAACCTCATATTCATGCAAAAACTGGACAGTGAATAAGGAGGATAATAGAAGAATTGATGCTTTTGAGTTGTGGTGTTAGAAGAGAATATTGAAAGTGCTATGGGCTGCCAAAAGAACTAATAGATCTGTTTTGGAAGAAGTGCAGCCAGAGTGCTCCTTGGAGGCCAGGATGGCCAAACTTCATCTCTCATACTTCGGACATATTGTCAGGAGGGAGCAGTCGCTGGAGAAGGATATCATGTTTGGTAAGATGGAGGATCAGAGAAAAAGAGGAAGACCCCCAATGAGATGGATTCACTAGGTGGCAGCATAGATGGACTCAAGCGTGGCAACAATAGTGAGGTTGGTCCAGGATCAGACAGTGTTTCTTTCTGTTGTGCATAAGGTCATTATGAGTTGGTACCAATTCGATGGCACCTAACAACAACAACAATACATAGAAGGTCAGCGGTTCAACTCACCAGCTGCTTCTCGGAAACCCTATACAAGGTCGCTATGGGTCAGAACCAACAATCAGCAAGAAAATAATTGGAATTCATTGAAATGTTCAGTGAAGTGGCAGGGTACAAGATCAACATGCAAAAATCAGTTGGATTCCTTTATACTAATAAAAGGAATACCAAAAAGCTCATAAAAACAATATCATTTATTATTGTTGTTAATACTATGTCTTTGGTTCCAACTCATTGTGACCTTGTATAGGGTTTTCTAGGAGTGACTTGTGAGTTTGAACCACTGACCTTGCAGTTAGCATCCCAGTATTTATACTACAATGTCACACCAGGACCACCATTTAAAATAGCATCCAAAAGATAAAATAATTAGGGATAAATTAAAGACCTACAAGGAAAAATGTAAGACGCCAAAAGTGGATTACAAATTTGGAGGAGTATACCATGCTCCTGGATAGGAAGACTTAACATTGTGAAAAATGTCAACACTGACCAAATAATTATCCCAATTCATATTCAAACATCATTCTTTAAAGAGATGACAAAACTGATCACTAACTTCATATTATAAGGAAAGAGACTTCAGATAGGCATAGCACTGTTTATGAAGAAGAACAAAGTCATAGACCTCTCACTCCCTGACCTCAAAATGTACTACATAACTACTGTGATCCAAAGAGCCAGGTACTGCTACCATGAAAGATATAAGATCGATGGAACAGAAATGAGAACCCAAAAGTAAATCCATCCAAATACTCAGCTATACTTGACAAAGGGCAAATACACATTAAATGGGGAAGAAATAGTCTCTTTAACAAAAAATGTGGACAAAACTGGAAACACATTTGCAGAAAAATGAAACTAGAACCATATCTCTTACCATATACAAAAACAAAGTGAATTTAAGACATTAATGTAAAACCTAGAACTAAAAAGATCATCAATGAAAAAATAGGGAGAAACCTAGGAGTCCTGATACATAATATAAATGCACAATCAAACATAACTAAAATACAGAAGATGGCAAAAGTAATTACTGGAACCTCCTAAAAACTGTGGATTAATGTGCTGGCCTGCAAAGTCGGTTTGAACTGCAAGGTCGGCAGTTCAAGCTCACTAACTCTTCCTTGGAAAACCTGTTCACTATTGCTATGAGTTAGAAATGACTCAGTGGAACTTAACAACAACAACAACTTGTGCATCAAAAGATTTTACCAAGAACAAAAAGAGAGCCTACAGAATGGGGAACATATTTTTTACAATGATATATCAGACAAGGGACTGATAGATCTCTAAATTTATGTTGTTGTTGTTGTTGTTAGGTGCCATCGAGTCGGTACTGACCCATAGAGACCTTATGCACAGCATAACAAAACAATGCCCGATCCTGGGCCAACCACACTACTGTTGCTATGCTTGAGTCCATCGATGCTTCCACTTGGCCAATCCATCTCATTGGGGGTCTTCCTATTTTTCTCTGACCCTCCATCTAATTAAATATGATAGCCTTCTCCAGCAACTGGTCCATCCTGACAATATGTCCATAGTATGAGAGAAGAAGTTTGGCCATTTTAGCCTCTAAGGAGCACTCTGACTGCACTTCTTCCAAAACAGATCTATTGGTTATTTTGGCACCCCAGGGCACTTTCAATATTCTCCTTCAACACCATAACTCAAAAGCTCAATTCTTCTACCGTCTTCTTATTCGCTATCCAATTTTTGCATGCATATGAGGTTATTGAAAATACCATGGCTTGAGTCAGCCGCACCTTAGTCCTCAAGCTGACAACTTTGCTCTTCAACACTTAAAAAAGGTCTTGCACAGCAGATTTGCCTAATGCAATGCATCGTTTGATTTCTTGACTGCTGCTTCCATGAGTGTTGATAGTTGATCCAAGAAGAATGAAGTCCTTCACAACTTCAATCTTTTCTCCGTTGATAAGAATGTTGTGTATGGGTCAGGTGGTGAGGATTTTTTTTTTTTTTTTTCTTGACATTGAGATGTAATCCATACTGAAGGCTGTGTTCTTTGATTTTCATCAGTAAATGTTTTAAGTTCTCTTCACTTTTATCAAGCAAGGTTGTATCATCTGCATATCGCAGGTTGTTAATGAGTCTTCCTCCAATCCTGATGCCATGTTTTTCTTCATATAACCCAGCTTCTCGGATTATTTGCTCAGCATATAGGTTGAATAAGTATGGTGAAAGAATACAACATTGTCTCACACCTTTCTTAATTTTAAACCATTCAGTGTTCCCATGTTCTGTTCGAACAACGGGTTCTTGGTCCATGTACAGATTCCTCATGAGCACAATTAAGTGTTCCAGAATACTCATACATTGCAATGTTGTCCATAGCTTGTTGTGATCCACACAATTGAAAGCCTTTGCATAGTCAATAAAGCACAGGTAAACAACTTTCTGATAGTCTCTGCTTTCAGCCAAGATCCATTGGACATCAGAAATGATAGGCTTGTTCCACAGCCTCTTCTGAATTCGGCTTCAAGCTCTGGAAAGTCTCTGTCAATGTATGATGGTAGCTGTTTCTGTATTATCTTTAGTAAAACTTTATGTGCATGGGATATCAAAGAGATTGTCTTATGATTTCCACATTCTGTTGGGCCACCTCTCTTTGGAATGGGCACAAATAGGGATTCTCTTCCTATCAGTTGGCCAGATAGTTGTCTTCCAAATTTCTTGGCAGAGATGAGTGTGTGCCTCCTGTGCCACCTCACTTTCTTGAAAGATTTCAAGTTTTATTCCATCAATTCCTTGTGCCTTGTTCTTTGACAATTCCTTGGACTTCCTTCTTCAGTATCATAGGCTCTTGACCATATGCTATCTCTTGAAATGGTTTAACATTAACCATTTCCTTTTGGTACAGTGTCTCTGAGTATTCCTTCCATCTTCTCTTGATGCTTTCTGCATCATTCAATAATTTTCCCAGAGAATCTTTCAATAATTTAAGTCGAGGGTTGAATTATTTCTTCAGTTCCCCCAGCTTGAGAAATGCTGAACGTGTTCTTCCTTTTCGGTTTTCTGATTCCAGATCTTTGCACATTTTCTTGTAATATTTGGCTTTATCTTCTCGAGCTGATCTTTGAAATTTTCTGTTTAGCTCTTGGACCTCCTTATTTCTTCCATTTGCTTTAGCATCTCTACGCTAGACAGCAAGTTTCAGTGTCTCTTCTGACATCCATTTTGACCTTTTCCTTCTTTCTTGTCTTCTCAATGACTTTTTGCTTTCTTCATGTATGATGTTCTTGATGTTATCCCACAACTCTTCTGGTCTTTGGTCTTTAGTGTTTAATGTATCAAATCTGTTCTTCAGATGATCTCTAAATTCAGGTTGGATATATTCAAGGTCATATTTTGGCTCTCGTTGACTTGTTTTCATTTTCTTCAGCTTCAGTTCGAATTTGCATAAGAGTAATCGATGGTCTGTTCCACAGTCTGCCCCTGGCCTTGTTTTGATTGATGATATGGAGCTTTTCCATCGTCACTTTTTGCAGATGTAGTCAGTTTGATTTCTATGTATTCCATTTATAGAAATTGATATTCTAAATTTACAGAAAATTTTTAAATGCATAGGAAATTCCAACACCCATGCAAAAAGAAGACCAGTAAGCCAATGTAAAAAATGGGCAAAGGACATGAGCAGGCATATCACCAAGAAGATGTTAGGGGGCCAACAAACATATGAAGAAATGTTCATAATCATTAGCCATTAGAGAGATGCAAAGCCAAACTATAAAATATCATCTCACCCCTAGATTAACAGAAAAGTTACAACACATATGCACACAACAAATATAAAAACAAAACAAAACAAAAAATGGCAAATGCTGCTAAGCGTGTGGAGAGCCGGGTTACTGCCTACATTGCTGGTGGGACTATAAAGTGATATAATCACTGTGGAAAATGGTATGGCACTTCTTCAAACCTTGAAAAGAGCAATAATGTATGATTCAGCAATCCTACTACTTGGTATATATCCCCAAGAAATAAGAGCTGTGACATGAGTAGGTATGTGCATACCCATGTTCATCACAGCACTATTCCCAGTAGCAAAAAGATGGAGACAGCCTAAATGCCTTTCAGTGGAAGAATGTATAAACAAACTTTGGTACATACAAACAATGGAATACTATGCAATGTTGAAGAATAATGATGAATCTCTGAAACACCTCATAATATGGATGAGCCTGGAGTGAAATTAGTCAGTCTCAAAAGGATAAATATTGTATGAGACCACCATTTTAAAAACTCTAGAAAAAGTTTTCATACCAAACAAAACATTTTTTGAAAGTTAGCAGGGGGTTGGGGGGAAGGAAGGGAGAGTAATTAACGGGCTACAAGGTTGTTGTTGTTAGGTGCTATTGAGTCCAATCTGATTATTAGTTCTCCTATATAGAGTTTCCTAGGAGCAGCTGGTGGGTTTGAACTGCTGACCTTGTGATTCATAATTCAGTACTAATCCTACAGCACCACACCAAGCTAGAGGGTTGTTGTTTTTATGTGCCGTGGAGTCGGTTCTGACCCATCCTAACCCTGTACAGGGTTTCCAAGACCGTAAATCTTTACAGGAGCAGGAAGCCTCATCTTTCTCCCACTGATAGTTTCAAATTGCTGACCGTGAGATTAGCAACCTGATTCGTAACCACTATGCTACCAGAGCACATGTTAACTTGGGTGATAGGGAAGGCAATATGCAACAAGGATGGGGTTGGCAGGAGAAGGATGAAGAGAAGTACAGACACAGGAGCAATGCAAAACAGATGGATATAAGTAGTGATATATACAAAACCTTGGAAAAACAATGCTCCATGCATAGATACATGGACAGAGACATAAACTGAATGGCTATTGCAAACAGAGTGGGAATATACTCACAAATATTTAAGAGTTGAAAGGATATTTGTACACAGTTGTAAATACAACTGTGTATGTGATAGAGCATAGAGTAGGCAAAATGATGAAAACTTCTTAGATATTATCTAACATTGAAGGCAATGAGTTGCTGTGCCTGAGGGCTGAGGACTACAGTCTCAGAGGACACCATGGTCAATTGGCATAAAGCCCACAAAGTCAATTTTCTGTGAACTTAAAGGCTCATGAGCTGTCATCTAAGGGGCAACTATTCATCTTCCACTGTGTGGAAGAAAGAAGAGTGATGAAAACTGAAGATTCTTGGAATCAGTTGGAATACCTGATTTTCACATATTCCAGTTATACTTGGAATACATGAAAATTAGGCTCCATGACTCAGAGACCAGAAGAACTAGATGGTGCCTGGCTACCATCACCAAATCTTCAGAAAAGAATCACATTACAAAGTCTCAGATAAAGTGGGTGACTATATGGAACAAAACTCAAAATTATATATGTGTGTGTGTGTGTATATATATATATATATATATATATTTTAAGACTAGATGTACATGGCCTAATTTTCAATTAAGTGATAGATAGCTATATGGGGTGGAGTTGACAACGGCATAGCTCACCATGGAATGGTCAACCATTTTGTTCTGTTGTACATAAAGGTACCCATGAATTAGAGCAGACTTATCAGCAGCTAACAAGGACATATGTTGATATTGGTAAATGCCATTGAGTTTGTTCTGACTCATAGTGAACCTATGCACAACAGATAGAAACACTTCTTGCTACTGTACCATCCTCACAATTGTCACATTTGTTGCTAATGCCATTGTGCCGATCCCTCCCATTGGGGGTTTTCCCCTTTTCTCTGACCATCCAATTTATCAAACATGATGTTATTCTTCAAGGACTGGTCCCTCCTGATAAAATGTCCAAAGTAAGAGAGATGAAGTCACCATCCTGGCTTCGAAGGAGCATTCTGGCTATACTTCTTCCAACTCAGATATGTTCTTTTGACAGGCCATAGTACTTTTGATATTCATCTCCAACACCATACCTTAAATGCATCAATTCTTCCATGGTCTTCCCTACTCATTATCCAACTTTCACATGCATATGAGGTGAATGAAAATACCATGGCTTGGGTCAAGTGCACCTTAGTCCTCAAAACTGTTATATTTGCTCTTGAACGCTTTTAAGAGGTCTTTTGCAGCAGGTTTGCCTAATGCAATATATCGTTTGATTTCTAGACTGCTGCTTCAATGAGTATTGATATTGGATCTCAGCAAAAATGAAATATTTGACAACTTGTATATTTTTGCCATTTATTATGATGTTATTTATTGGTCTAGTGGTAAGGATTTTTGTTGTATTTACATTCAAGTGTAGCACATACTGCATGCTGTGGTCTCTGAGGTTCATGAGTAAGTATTTCAAGTTCTCTTCGTTTTCAGCAAGCAGGGTTGTATTATCTGCTTATCTCAGGTTGTTAATGAGTCTTCCTCATGACATCAGTGACACTGTCTGATAATTTCCACATTTGTTGGGTCACTCTCTTTGGAATGGGCACAAATATGGATCTCTTCTAATCAGTTGGCCAGGAAGCGGTCTTCCAAATATCTTGGCAGAGATGAGTCAGTGCTTGTCGTGCTGCCTCAGTTTGTTGAAAGATTTCGTATTCCATCACTTCCTAAAGCCTTTTTCTTTGCTTATGGCTTCAGTGGACCTTGAACTTCTTCCTTCCATACCATTGGCTCTTGATCATGTACTCCCTCTTGAAATAGTTGAACATTGACAATTTCTTTTTCATATAATGACTGTAATACTTACATCTTCTTTTGATTATTTTCTGCATCATCCAATATTTGCCCATAGAATCCTTCAATATTTCAAGTCAAGGCTTGAACTTTTTCTTAAGTTCTTTCAGCTTGAGAAATGCTGAGCATGCTCTTCCCTTTTAGTTTTCTAACTTCAGGTCTTTGCATATTTCATTATAATATTTGACTTTATCTTCTTGATCTGTACTTTAAATTTTTCTGTTCAGCTCTTTTACCTTCTCATTTCTTCCATTTGCTGTAGCATCTCTATGCAGGAAAGCGAGTTTCATCTGCATCTCTATGCAGGAAAGCAAGTTTCAGAGTTTCATCTGACAACCATTTTGGTTTTTCCCTTCTTTCTTGTGTTCTTAAGATCTTTTGCTTTTTTTTTTTTTTTTTTGGTATGATGTTCTTGATGTTATCCCTCAACTCTTCTGGTCTAAGTCATTAGCATCTAATGCAGGTATGGGGAACCTTTTTTTTCTTCCAAGGGCCAATTGGAAATTAATAACATCATTCACCAGCCATACAAAATAATCAACTTAAAAATTAGCCCACTATATTGGATCAAACATTTAATTACCTCACCACTAATGTGATGACTTGAACTGATGCTCTTTCGTGAGGCTTGTGACATTAGCTGGTATTGATCATGCTGCTAATCACAACTGCTTTTCCAGGTTTGTATCGGTCAGTCTGAAGTGCAGTTGACTCTTTGTGATGGCACGTTTTTAAAAAGAACTGCTAACAGCAGTAAGTTGTTCTGAACACAGATGCATATTTTAATGGATGTCTCCTCAAAGTAGGAAATTCATCATTGCTTATGTAATGTTTATAGAACTCAAGCAGTGGGAGGTTATTGTACCTACCTTTTAGCTCATCAACTTTGCAGCTGGCTTACCTACAATTTTGAGTTGTAGGCAATCAGACACATCTGCTGGTTCCACATTGAAAGGTGTAGCAAATTTGTTCAATTCTATTTGTTAACTTTTCACATCCTTGAATCATTCATCCAATCCCTCAATTAGTTTTACATAGTCACCAGTATATTAAAGTGTTGTAGATGGCTTTTGTTCTTCCAGAGTAGGGAAATGCACTGTGTTATTCCTTTCAAGTTGCACTTTCCATATCCTTAATTTAGCTTAAAATGATTTCACATTTGAAAGCCAGAATGTAATACACTGGTTGGGGCCCTGAAGCTTGACATTCAGTTTTGAGAGGTACTTGGTATTATCCACCATGAACACTACATTGCACAGCCACTGGCTTTCCCTGAGTTGCCTGACAGGTTTTCCCTTCATCTCCATGAACTGTCTGACTTCTTCTTGCAGTTTGTAAAACTTGAGCATATTCCCACAACTCAACCACCACACTTCACAGTTATCCCATCAACAAAAACTCCCAGTTTGGCCGTATTTGCTAAACCCATTGTCTTGTCACAAGCTAGAAAGAAAAATTGGAAATCTTCTGCAGAATCCTTCAATGTTTTTTCAATACCTTTTGCTAAATCAGTAGTTTGATCTGAGACAGCTCTCCTAGACAAACTAACATCCTGAAACAATCTTACTTTGTCAGATGCTAAAAACTCCACAGCAGCCATCATGCAGTCTTTCACAAACTCTCCCGCTATGTGAGGCCTCAGGCTCTTTGTAATTAGCTCATTAACTGTAAAAGTTGTCTGAATAATCATCAAAACTCTTGAGGTCTTTTCTGTGTACTATAATTTCCTTAATCTTCATTTAAGATTCAGTTTTTTTGAGGATTGTTGATTATGAATGTATGGATAAAGATTGTATTGGAGTTATTATCTGAGTAGTCACAAAAGTCAATCATCAGAGGCAAGGTCATCAATGTTGCAGTTATTGCATCTTGTCTCACTTTCGCAACATGTACGTTCCCAGCCTACCTGGCACTGACTATCCTCTGCATCACCAAAATACAGGAAGATGGCCCGAGGACTGGCAACAAGATGCATGTGTGTCCTGTCTATCCCACAATGAATGTGCCTTGTTTGTCCCACAAAATTTACATTATTATTATGGTTCACTTAATACAAATGTATATTGCTGAAAAAAAAATAATCTTCTAGATATTGAACTTTGAGTCCTGGCTGCAGTTGCCTTGGCCAGGCCAGACCGAACTGTGGACCTTACACAGCCCCGGGGCCAGATGTTCCACACCACTGGTCTATTGCATCAAATCTGTCCTTGAGATGATCTCTAAAAATTCAAGTGGGATATGTTCAAGGTCTTGTTTGATTCTCAAAGATTTGCTCTAATTTTCTTTGGCTTCACCCTGAACTTGCATATGACCAACTGATGATCTGCTCCACAGTCTTCTCCTGACTTTCTTTTGGCTGATGATATGGAGCTTTTCTACCGTCTCTTCTCACAAATGTGGATAATTTGATTTCTGTGTATTCCAACTGGTGAGTTCCATATGTATAGTCTTCTTTTATGTTGTTTAAAAAAGATATTTACAATGAATAAATCACTGGTCTTGAAAAAAATCTATCAAGCTGTCTTTAAGCATCATTTTTATTACCAAGGACATATTTTCCATCTACTGAACTTTCTTCTTTGTTTCCAAGCTTTGCATGCCAATAAACAGTAATTATCAACACATCTTGATTGTGTGTTTAACCAATTACAGACTGAAGAACCTGGTGCAGGATATACAGGAACTTTCTACAAGTAGCTTTATAATTTTTCTGTAAATCTAAAGCAGCCATTAAAAGAACAACAACAAAAAACTCTGTGCTTCAATGTCTTCATGATTTTCTGATGAGAATTTGATGAATTAATATATGTATACCACCTAATTCCCATTAAACATAAATATGCAGTTGATGGTAACAATACCACAAAAAGTGTTAACTATTTGGGGAGATATTTAGGAGGGAAGAAACTCATTTATTGGGAACCGACTCAAATTTGTGGATATCAGTGGTCATGCTATAGAATTCCTGCCTTCTTATTCTCTGTAGGTTTGTGTAGCAAAGGACTTAGCAGGAATGTGCTATTTAAGGTCAGCAAGTATCCTGATTCTTTTAAAGAGAATGTATCTGCCAAGTTAAAGGGCCAGGTGGGGTTGAATGGAAGTCCAAGGGAAGGAATTAAATTTAGCACTGAGGAAAGGCAGACTAATGACACATACTAGTTAAAGACAATTTACCTAAGATTCAGTGTGACCCTGCTAGTCTGTCCTATGAAGTGTGTTGGAAACCCAATATTCTGCTGCCTAAATGCTTAGTCACCAGTCACCAATCACCAAATCCCTTCATTCCTTGTTATTTGGCTCTATTACTTTATGCTGCAATATTTTTACATAGAATGAAAATTCCAATGCAGTGTCAAAGAAAGAAAGCATATGTGAAAAGATAGCATGTTCCTTAGGAAATGAAACTAGGTGTCAGATGAAAAGAATTAATGACTGAAAATGAGCCATCTTGAGAAAGCTCCCAACTTGAATGGCTTCCTACACATCACAAACTTGAGGGGAGATGCCCCCCTGTTAAAACACTGCTTTTTTTTTTTTTTTTCTAGTTTAAAAGTAGACCGCAAAAACAATTACAGCTTGCAAAAAATGGGACACCAAGCCATTCTCCCCCAGCCTTCACTACTCAGCTGGATTCAGTGGTTCATTGCAATGGCCACACAGAATCAGACACCACACTCACAGTTAATGGGGTTTATTAAGCAGGGTATAGTTTTTCCAATTAAGGCAGCCTCTCCTTATCAATACATGCCCACAGGCAGGCCTCTCTCTTACCCAGCAGTTACAAAGCTGTTTTAGGGCTACTGATAAATGACCACAGGACACACCACTCCACCATGAATCTCATCCCGAAGGTACTCGGCTTAACAAACCTAGTCTCTGCCACCCAATTAAGTACCTGGAGGTACCCCATTCTGCAAGCAAGCCACCTGCAAAAAGTCACTCTGCTTCAGTGGCTCTGTGGGCTAGGACATCCGTTGTTCTGACTCTTGGTTCTGCTACTGCTGCTCTTCTGCCACTACTCTGGTGTCATAACTTTCTGTCCCTTGGTTGAGAAAGTTCAATGCACAGGGATCCCAAGGTCCAGATCGCATGCTCCACTCCTGGCTCTTCTTTTTTAGGTAGTTAATATCTATCCCATCCTGCTTCTGCGATGGCTCACCATGCTAGAGTTTCAACCTTTTATAATTACAATTAACTTTGTTAACGTCCACAGCTGAATCTTACAATCCTGTCGGCATCTTTCCCCGCTTTCTCTTATTCAAAACCATCAGGAAAAGAGTCATTTGGTGGGAGTAACAAAAATCATGTCTAGAAGAGACATAACATAATTCACAACACCATAAAGTCCTAACTTCACAAGGTTATCCCACAGATCAAATTATATATAAATTTTTCCTCAACTTGAATACACATGATAAGCATGCTAGTGGAATGCTGGAAAATTCCCACTCTTCACTTCTCTGCCACTTCTGCCTTGACATCAGCTGCACATCCAGCATGTCTTCCTGTGTCCTTCACTACTAGATGTATCTTGCACAGATCTTCTAGTTCAAGGACAAAGACCTCCAGACTGACAAATAGGCCATCTCAAGACCTCAGATGCCAGTCACAATTTGGGCTGCATTATTTCTGACCTGCTGGTTACAAATTTGGGGGTTCTCTCCATGTCCTCAGGATCCCAGTCATAAATTTCGGAGTTCCCAGAGGCCTTCACTTCTGCTCTATGACTCCTACTACTCTGAGTTCCAAAATATGGTAGAACTTTCAGAACTCACAGAAAGTGTTATAAGAGCAGTCTTCAAAAACTTCATGAAAAAAAATTGAATGAAAAGATACTGGAGTTTTTCCACAATTTTTTTGAACCCTCATCCCCGTACTTGTGATGTGTTTTCATTACAGGTAAAAGGGAGATGTGTTTTCATTACAGGTAAAAGGACGAAAAGTAAAGTGAAAAATAGGATGGAGCATGGACCAACATGTCCCCAAAAGGCATGTGCTACCCTTCCACATGCATCAACCAGAAAGCCCATAGAGCTTCTTTATCCAGGTCCTTTACTAAGACCTCATTATAAAGGCATTTGTGTCTATTAGGTAAATAAACTCCTAAATATTGAAGACTTATTTGCTTCATAAAACTTTTTTAATAAAAATGATCACTTAGCTTCATAATTCTCAATCCTGCCAGGCCCAATGGAATGTCAATAAATAATGATTTATTTAATTGATCTGATGTGGAATGGACAACCAGAATTTTTAAATGTTTGCCATTATGCAAAGATTGAGAATCGCTGCAAAACTGAATCCAGATTAATTAATGACTACCAACTTTAACTTACTACCAAACAAAACAAACACACTCAAAAAAACAACAAAACTCATTGCCACTGAGTTGATTCTGCCTCACAGTGACCCTATAGTACTGAGTAGAACTGTGGTGCTCAAGGCTGTAAATCTTTACAGAAGTAGACTACCAAATCTTTCTTCTATGGAAAGGCTGGTGGGTTCAAACTACTAACTTTGTGTTTAGCAGTTGGGTTCTTAACCACCAGCGCTACTTTCTTTCCTTATTATTATTGTTGTTGTTCTTGTTATGTGCCGTCGAGTCGGTTCTGACCCATAGCGACCCTGTACAGGGTTTCCGAGGGTGTAAATCTTTACGGGAGTAGAAAGCCTCATCTTTCTCCCGCGGAGCGGCTGGTAGTTTCGAACCGCTGACCTTAAGGTTCTCAGCCCGATTCGTAACCACTATGCTGCCAGAGCTCCTTTATTATTGTTAGGTGCCATCAATTTGGTTCTGACTAAAAGCGGTTTCCAAGGAAAGGCTGGTGAATTTTAATTGCTGATCTTGTTCTATAGCGAATTAACCCGCAGGGTCACTTATTAGCTTCCTCCTATCATACAAAATGGCAAACTATAAAATAAGTCCCCATTGCTCTCTAGGATTCTGAAATCAACTAGGTATCTTAGAGATCACAAGGCACATATTAATGTTATGTCGACTGTCAGAATTTATTTTTAGTATGAGAAGACTACTAGCACTCTGGGGTTCTAATACATAATACATTGGGGCAGATATTTATGTAAGTTTTACACATCTGTATGCCATACTTAAAAGCAGACCTATCAAACCAATGTCTGCAATGTCGTTAGGAATGACAGTGAGAAACACGTGAAGGACTGAGTATCCTTCTGGCCTAGTTAAGGACATAGCAATGGGTTTCAAGTTGGTATCAAGGAAGTGCATTCTAATAGCACATTAATTGTAAGGACTTCAAACTGCAATAGCAGCCCTTGTTCCTCCTGTCTCCCTATCAGATGTTGTTGTTGTTGCTAAGTGTTGTCAAGTCTGTTCCATCTCATAGCAACCGTATATAGGGTTTCAAAGGATTTGAGAAGAAAATTAAAAAGTTGTTGCAAGCAGTAGGCAAAGACACTATTTTCCTTTGGAAATTTGTTCAAGGCAGGGTTGAATTACTTAATAATCAAGGTAAGCACAGGTTTACTTGTGTTTATTTGCTGTTCTATAGTGAACAATTCCATATTTTTATTCCACATCAAATGTTTTGTTCTAGGTTGGGTTGGGATTTGCATCTGTCTCTCTTCTAATCCCATAGCACTTTCCTACAGATTCAAAACCTCTGACACAGATGGAGTACCTAGTAAGCAAGGTATAGATTAGTAAGTGAGAACAATTAAGCACAAGTAAACTCTGCTTAGTTTATTTATTGGGCAATTTGCCTCTGTTCAAAGAAGGAATAGTATGTGTTGTTTGTATTCAGTATAAGACCCACTCTGAATACAATCAGGACTAGCTGCTGGCAGATTTCTCCTTCACTCTACCCTTGGAACTAGGCCAGGATCTGGGCTTCAAAGTATATCTAAGTGAAAGTTCATTGCAGTTTTATCAACAAACATGAGTTCAGCCAAGTAATGCTGAATTGCTCTTATGTAAACAGTTCTTATCTGTTATTTCCTTTTGAAAATAACTATTGTTTTCTTAATAAGCCAATAAAATATTTTCTTTGTGATTCCTGACATACATTTTTCATTCAAATGCCACCATTAAAACTACTCTAGACGACTGTTAAGATTTTAAAAACACGTAGTATTTTGCACAGGCACCATGCACAAGTGTGCAAACACAACCACATTAGGATATTCTGTGTCATTGAATATTCAATATTGCTGTAATATATCATTTTACCACAAAGCATTTTCTCCCCTTTTGAACCTCAGTTTCCTCACCTGTACATTTCTTCAGAGGTGTGGAGGGCAAGCCTGGGTGAGATGAACATAAGCCAAACATGTTGAACTGTTCCCCCACCTCCAAACTACGGAGTGGATTCTGGTTCACAGTGGCACCATGTGTTACAGAGTAGTACTGAGCCCCATAAGAGTTCATGGTTGCAATACTTCAAAAGCAAATTGCTAGGCCTTTCTTTTGAGGATAGTTTGAACCACAGCATTTAGGTTAGTAGCCAAGCACTTAATTAGCATTTAACACATTTGTGCTATTCAGGGACTCCACCTTCCCTACTAGTTGTTACATGCCATCCATAATGACCCATAGCAACCCTAAGTACAACAAAACAGAACACTGCCTGGTCCTGCACTGACCTCACAATTGTTGCTATGTTTGAGTCAATTGCTGCTGCCACTGTGCCAATTCATCTTAGTGGGGGTCATCCTCTTTTTCTCAGACCCTCCACTTCATCAAACATGATATCCTTCTCCAGGGACTGATCCTTCCTGATAATATGTATGAAGTATTACAGACAAAGTCTAGCTATCATGGCTTTGAAGGAGCATTCTGGCTGTACTTCTTCAAACAGAGATTTCTTTGCTCTTTTGTCAGTCCATGGTACTTTTAATATTCTCCTCCAACACCATAACTCAAATGCATCAATTATTCTTTGCTCTTTCTTATTCACTGTCCAAGTTCCACATGCATATGAAGTTACTGAAAATACCATGGCTTGGGTCAGGTGCACCTTAGTCCTCAAACTGACAACATTGCTTTTTAATATTTTGAAGAGGTCTTGAACAGCAGATTTGTTTAATGCAATATGTAGCTTGATTTCTTTACCGCTGTTTCCAAGAGTGTTGAAGATTGCCTCAAGCAAAATGAAGTCTGACAACTTCAATCTTTTTTCCATGTATCTGGATGTTTATTGGTCCAGTGGTGAGTTTTGTGTCCTTTTCATTGAGGTGCAACCCATACTCAAGATCTTTGACCTTCATCACTAAGTATTTTAAGTTCTCTTCACTTTCAGCAAGCAAGTTTGTATCATTTGCATATTGCAGGCTGTTAATGAGTAGTCCTCCAATCTTGATGCCATGTTCTTTATCATATAATCCAGCTTCTTGAATTATGTGCTCAGTATACAGATTGAAAAAATATGGTGAAAGAATACAAACCTGGCACACACATTTCTTAATTTAAACCATTCGGTATTCCCTTGTTCTATTCAAATAGCTGCCTCTTTTTCTATGTACAGGTTCCTCATGAGCACAATTAAGTGTTCCAGAATACTCATTCTCTGCAATGTTGCCCTTGTCTTGTCATGACCCACACAATCAAAAGCAATTGCGTAGTCAATAAAGCACAGGCAAACATCTTTCTGGTATTCTCTGCTTTCAGCCAAGGTCCGTCTGACATTAGCAATGATATCCCTCATTCCACGTGCTCTTCTGGATCTGGCTTGAAACTCTGGAAGTACTCTGTCAATGTCTGGTTGTATCTGCTTTTGTATTACCTTTAGCAAAATTTTACTTGTATACAATATTAATGATAATGTCTGATGATTTCTGCATTCTGTTGAGTCACCTTTCTTTGGAATGGGCACAAATATGGATCTCTTCCAGTCAGTAGGCCAGGTAGTTGTCCTCCAAAGGTTTTGCATAGATAAGTGAGTGTCCCCAATGCTTCAACAATTTGTTGAAAGATTTCAATTTGTAGTCCATCAATTTCCAGAGCTTTGTTCTTTGCCAATGCCTTCAATGTACCTTGGATTTCATTCTTCAGTATCACTGGATATATATCACATGCTTTCTCTTGAAATGGTTGAACATTAGGCATTTCTTCTTGGTACAGGGACTGTGTATTCCTTCCATCTTCTTTTGATGCTTTCTACATCATTCAATATTTTCCCCATAGAATCCTTCAGTACTGTGGGTCTAGGCTTGAATTTTTCTTCAGTTCCTTCAGCTTGAGAAATGCTGAACATGTTCTTCCCTTTTGGGTTTCTATCTCCAGGTCTTTGCACATTTCATTATAATATTTGACTTTTTATTCTCGAGCTGCCATTTGAAATTTTCTGTTCAGCTCTTTTGCCTCCTCATTTTCCATTTGTTTTAGCATCTCTATGCTGGAAAACAAGTTTCAGAGTCTCTTCTGACATTTCTTTCTTTCTTGTCTTCTTAATGATCTTTTGATTTCTTACTGTATGATGTTATTGATGTCATCCCACAACTCTTCTGGTCTTTGGTCTATATTGTCTAATGTTTTAAATCTGTTCTTGAGATGACCCCTAAATTCAGGTGGGATATGTTCAAGGTCATATTTTGGGTTTGATTTACTTTTTTACAGCTTCAGCCTGAATTTGAATATGAGGAATTGATGATCTGGACTACGGAGTCTGCCGGTGGTCTTGTTTTAGCAGATGACATGGAGTTTCCACAGCTTTGATGTAGTCAGATCTGATTTCTGTGTATTCCCTCTGGTGAGGTCTTTTATGTTGTTTAAAAAAGGTATTTGCAATGAGGTTTCCATTGGTCTTACAAAATTCTATCATGCTATCTCCAGCATCATTTCTATCATTTGGCAGCCCATGGAACTTTCAATATTCTTCTCCAACATCATAACTCAAAGGCATCAATTCTTCAACAGTCTTCCTTATTCACTGTCCAGCTTTCACATGCATATGAGGTTATTGAAAACACCATGGCTTGGGTCAGGTGCAGCTTAGTCCTCAAGTTGACATCTTTGCTCTTCAACACTTGAAAAAGGTCTTTTGCAGCAGATTTGCCTAATGCAATATGTCATTTGATTTCTTGACTGCTGCTTCTGTGAGTGTTGATAGTTGATCCAAGAAGAATGAAGTCCTTGACAACTTCAATCTTTTCTCCATTGATAAGAATGTTGTTTATTGGTCCAGTAGTGAAGAATTTTGTTTTCTTTACACTGAGATGTAATCCATACCGAAGGCTATGTTCTTTGATTTTCATCAGTAAATGTTTTAAGTCCTCTTCACTTTCATCAAGCAAGATTGTATCATCTGCATATCACAGGCTGTTAATGAGTCTTCCTCCAATCCTGATGCCATGTTTTCCTTCATATAATCCAGCTTCTCAGATAATTTGCTACAGGTTGAATAAGTATTGTGAAAGAATACAACATTGTCACACACCTTTCTTAATTTTAAACCACTCAGTGTTCCCATGTTCTGTTTGAACAACTGCCTCTTGGTCCAGGTATAGATTCCTCAGGGTCACAATTAAGTGTTCCAGAATACTCATACTTTGCAAAGTTGTCCATAGCTTGTCATGATCCACACAATCAAAAGCCTTTGTGTAATCAATAAAGCACAGGTAAACATCTTTCTGATATTCTCTGCTTCCAGCCAAGATCAATTAGACATCAGCAATGATATCACTCATTCCACCGTCTCTTCTGAATCTGGCTTGAACCTCTGGAAGTTCTCTATCAATGTATGCTTGCAGACATTTCTGTATTACCTTTAGTAAAACTTTAATCACATGGGATATCAAAGAGATTGTCTGATGATTTCCTCATTCCATTGGGTCACAAATATGGATGGGCACAAATATGAATCTCTTCCAATTAGTTGGCCAGATAATTGTCTTCCAAATTTCTAGGTAGAGATGAGTGAATGCTTCCTGTGCCGCCTCAGTTTCTTGAAAGATTTCAAGTTTTATTCCATCAATTCCTGGTGCCTTGTTCTTTGCCAATTCCTCCAATGTACCTTGGACTTCCTCCTTCAGTATTATTGACCCTTGATCATATGCTACCTCTTGAAATCACTGAACATAAACAATTTTGTTTTGGTACAGTGACTCCGTCAATTCCTCTCCATCTTTTCTTGATGCTTTCTCCATCATTCAAGAATTTGCCCAGAAAATCTTTCTATAACAAAAGTCGAGACTTGATTTTTATCTTCAGCTTGAGAAATGCTGAACGTGTTCCTCCTTTCTGTTTTTCTGATTCCAGATCTTTGCATATTTTGTTGTAATTTTTGGCTTTATCTTCTAGAGCTGATCTTTGAAATTTTGTGCTCAGTTCTTGTACCTCCTCATTTTTTCCATTTGCTATTGTATCTCTACACTAGAGAGCAAGTTTCAGTGTCTCTTCTAACATCCATTTTGACCTTTTCCTTATTTCTTGTCTTCTTAATGACTTTTTGCTTTTTTCATGAATGATGTTCTTGATGTCATCCCACAACGCTTCTGGTCTTTGGTCTTTACTGTTTAATGTATCAAATCTGTTCTTCAGATGATCTCTAAATTCAGGTGGGATACATTCAAGGTCATATTTTGGCTCTCATGGACCTATTTTCATTTTCTTCAGCTTCAGTTTGAATTTGCATATGAGTAATAGATGGTCTGTTCCACAGTCTGCCTCTGGCCTTGTTTTGATTGAAGATATGGAGCTTTTCCATTGTCTCTTTCTTCAGATGTAGTCAAGTCAATTTGATTTCTATGTATTCCATCTGTTGAGGTCCATGTATATAGTTTTCTATTGTCTACAAAATATATTTGAAGTGAACAAATCATTGATTTTGCACAATTCTAAGAGTTAGTAGAACTCTTCAGTTTCATCATCACTGGCTTTAGTAGTTGTTGTGTAAATTTGCATAATAGTTCTATTGACTGCTTTTTCTTATAGGTGTATTGGTATTATCCTATCACTGACAGCATTGTACTTCAAGACAGGTCTTGATATGTTCTTTTTGATAATGAATTTGATACCATTCCTCTTCAATTTGTCATTCCTGGCATAACAAACAATGTGATTGTCAGATTCAAAACAGCAAATATCAGTCCATTTCAGCTTGCTAATGCCTAGAATACTGATGTTTATGTGTTCTGTTTCATTTTGGACACTTTCCAATATTTGTAGGTTCATATTTCCTACATTCCATATTAAGGAGTTCTGGTAATGTAGTAGTTATGAATCAGGCTGCAAACCTCAAGGTCAGAAGTTCAAAACTACCAGCTGTTCCATGGGAGAAAGATGAGGTTTTCTGCTCCCGTAAAGATTTACAGCCTCAGAAACCCTGTACAGAGTCGCTATGAGTTGGTTCCAACTCCACAGCACATAACCACCATCACCACATTCCATATTGTGTACATTAATAGATGGCTACAGCTGTTTCTCTTCATTTTGAGTTGTGCCCATCAGCAAATGAAGGTTCCAAAGGCTTTATACAACCTTCACATCATCATGGTCAACTGTACTTTGAGGAGGCAGAACTTCCCAAGTTGTATTTTGAGTGCCTTCCAATCTGAGGGAATTATCTTCTGGCACTATATCTGACAATATTCTAGTGCTCTTCATCCTGCTTCAATGTTCAGTATTCTGGTGCTGACAGTGTTCCACTATTATTCATGATATTTTCAGTGACTGCATATTCAAAAGTATTTTGTCTTCTTCCTAGCCTGTTTTTGTCTGGGAGCTCAGCTGATTTCTGTCCACCGTGGGTGACCCTGCTGGTATTTAAAATACCCGTGGCATGGCTTCTAGAATCACAGCAACATGCAAGCCATCACAGTATGGCAAACTGACAGACCAGTGGTGGACCTTCCTCAGAAAGCAATTTATTACAATATCTTTATATTTACTGTTCTCCAAAGATTATATAGTGGGTTACATGTTGGACTACTCACCAGAAGGTCAGTAGTTCAAGTACACCAGATGTTCTGTGGAGAAGGATGAGGCTTACTGCTCCCCTAAAGATTTACAGCCTTGGAAATCCTTCATACAACTGTTATAATTTGGATCCCACTCAAAGGCACAGGACCATCGCCACTACTACTTTCAAGTAGGAATGTAGGAAAGGGTTTTACATCTAAAATAAGTGTGAAAACTTTGAAATAATGAATCACAGAATATAGATCTGTGACTAAAACTTATACCTATAACAAACAACTAAATAATACAAGAGATCTACCAGCTCTATGAATATTTGTTAGAAATAGTATATTGAGTAGCATTTGGGTTGTTAAATTTCATTTCTGAGCTTTGTTTCCATTAAAAACTAGTTTCAACTGTTTTCTGACCTACTGAAATGCTTATTCAACAAAAATGCTATTGCTATTTGGTATATATGTTCACATTTTACTGGAACATGCTACTCAAACCATCAAATCAAGACCAGAAATGGCCACATGGAGATGCCTTCAGGAGCTGAAGAAGGGATATCTAATATGTGTCTTTAAAAGTTTCCTTAAATGACTGTAAAGTTTTGGGATATTTGCTAACCTTGCACAGCAGCTTTTGTCTATTTGCTAGCAGGGTAACTTTAAATATAAAGAGAAAGTATCCGATAAACAAATCAAAACACAGTAGCACTTCATTAAATGCAAGGATGTGAAAGCTCATTAAATAATTATGAATTCAACAGACTGACCCAGTAAACATGTCTTATTAAGAGATATTTGAATCTCAAATACTACTTCTTTATTTAAAATTCCTATGCTGGTCTAATATTACAAAAACTTTTTTCAAATGAATTCTGTTAAATCACCAAATTTAATTCTGACCATTAGATACATTTGAACTGACTTATTATTTAATCAAGTTTATATGAGCAGGTTTGGGGTTGAGGAAGGAGATAGAATATATTTATCTTGCTTTAAGCAATGAAGATGAAGAGAATAGTATTCTTTATTCTTTCTCTGTATTTTTCTTTATCTGTTTAACTGCATTTATGAATTCTAGAAAATATTACAGAGAATGGGTAAATCATACAAATTCTTTCATGAGATCAACTGAATTTCTTATAATATTATTCTAAGTATATTTTGCAGTATATCGAAGGATACCAAATATATGACAGAACTTGTGAAATCCCTGTAGATTCCCCTTTGCTAATATATATTGTTGTGTGCAGTTGCATCAGTTCCACCTGATAAAATAGACTGCACTAAGTGGACAAAAAATTTAATGGGCTATAAGGCAACCTCAAAGAAAATTAACACTTCACAACATACGAAGAAAATGAAAATCCAAGAAGAATATGAAATCATTAAAACTAGGAGGAAACTCACAAGAAAGAACACAAAAATCATGAATTCAACAAAGAAAGACAAACAGAACAAAGAAGCAGCAACACCACACACACCAAAAAAAATGTAATGACAGCAATTAATCAATACCTATCGATAATTACACTGAACATAAATGGATTAAATGCACCTGTTAAGAGATGTGGCAGAATGGATAAGAAAACAAGATCCTTCAATACGCTGTCTGCAAGAGACACATCTCACATACAGAGACAGAAACAGATTAAAAGTGAAAGGATGGGGAAAATATACCAAGTTAATTGCAATAAAAAAGCAAACAGGAGTGGAAGTACTAATCTCAGATAAAATAAACTTTAAGGCAAAA
>NW_006408524.1:39270991-39283063 GCF_000296735.1 Chrysochloris asiatica | reverse complement strand
GGGGGTGGGAGTGTAGGGGGCGGGTTTATAGGGTATACCCTTTGGTCGGTTGATGATGCATGGAGGGGATTGGAACCATGGCAATGAAACGATGTACCGTGGAATGAATGTAAAACTAAAGTTCTCCCATGTAAAATATCATATAATTCACAATAAAACATGGGGAAAAAAAAGATAAAATACTTGATTAAAAGAAAGAAGGAAAATGAAATAAATAACACAATGCTATGTGGTGCTGTAGGATAAGCACTGGACTGCTAACCACAAGGTTAGTGGTTCAAACCCATTAGCTGTTCTTTGGAAACCCTATGTGTCGCTTCATTATGTGTTGAACAGACCCAAAAGCAGTTAAAAACAACAACGAGATACATGCAAATTAAACATGTACATCCTAAAAGGAGTCCTGGAGTGGCGCTGTGGGTTAATGCGCCAGACTGCAAAGCCATTTGCACTGCAAGGTCGGTGGTTCAAGCTCACCAGTCGCTCTTTGGAAACCCTATACAGGATCTCTATGGGTCGGAACCGACTCAACGGCACTTAACAACAACACATCCTAAAAAAAAATGTGCTTTTTTTTGCAAGGGTACAATTGCTGAAGAGTAAAACGGAACAGCTGAAGATGCAGAATTGAAGTAATTATCTTACAAATTTCAAAAAAGGATATAATCATAGTTTCCAATCATATGTCGTTTAAAGAAAATGAAGAAAAGAAACAGACTAATTAATGTTTTTGATTTTTAAAAAAGTACTAACTGGGATTTTATAATACTCATAAAGCTCAAGATTGGGAGTGGCCTAGGAGTTAATTTAATTTTCCGTTTGAACCCTAAACTCTCTTTATAATATTTCCTGCAGGTGCCTACCAAGTCAATGCAGGAACACTTACATAGAAGAAGGCTCACTATCTTAGAGAGGTCTCGCTTCTTTAGAGAGTATTCAGTTATTCTTGTAACAGGAAAGACAGTTGAGGCATGAGTAAGTTTAATTACCTTGGTCCAAAATTTGATTCTTTATAGGATATAAAGCAATCATTTCTCAAAGTGCAGGATAGGACCAAAGGCATCCGTTTTAAGAAGAAGAAAAAAGAAATGTTGTTTAAAACACAGATTCCTGGACCCCCATCCCAGAACTACTGAATCAGAATCTCTGGTTCCAGATCTTTGAAGTTTTAACAAGTCTACATCCCTACCTATGCTCAAGAAAGCTTACAAACTACTGGCATAGAAAGGTAACATTAAAATAATTCATTCTACTAGTGTTCCTATTAATAAAAAAGCATTTAAGATGTTTTGGTAACAAGTAATTTTATAATTTTCCTATATATGAAGTTCATACATCATCTTTCTTCTCAATCATTGTATTAAAACATTCAATTTGCATTGCAACTTAAAACAGAAGGAACAGCAATCTATCACTAAGTGTTACATTTCCATTTTTAGTTGTTGAGGAGTTCAAAAACCATTAGGAATAAACTTAAAATATTATGAGTCCAGTTATGTGCTTCTCTTGCAGCCACAAAGATTATTCTTCCAGTAAATGTTCCATTTGTTGTTGGTGTTGTTGTGTGCTGTCGAGTAGGTTCTGACTCATAATGACACTGTATAGGTTTCTGAGAGCAGCTGGTGAGCTTGAGCTGTTGACCTTGTGGTCAACAGCACCACACCAGTGTTCAAATATTCCATAGTATATATATATACATATATATATATACTATATATATTGTTTTTTCAAAAATCCTTTTCCTTTCAACATTGTTGAGAAGAGAAAAAAAAAAATGTTACTTCACTTGCTGTTGTTGTTGTTGTTAAGTGCCATTGAGTTGATTCCGACCCATAGCGACACTGTATAGTATTTCCAAGGAGCAGCTGGTGAGCTTGAACTACTGACCTTGCAGTTCAAATGACTTTGCAGTCTGACGCATTAGCCTACAGCACCACACCAGGATTCCAGAGTTGAAAAAAGGGAGCAAGAGATAAAACACTGAAGTCTGGCACTGTAGCTATATTTGTCGCATATTGTTGTTAAATGACATCGAGTCAGTTCGGTTTGCTAGGAATAGCTGATGAGTTTGAACCACCATTATTGTGGTTCAAACAACTTGACAGTCCAGGGTGTTAACCCACAAGACCACACCAGGACTCCTTATTTTGTTGCCTAAATGCATCTATTTTACTAAGAGAGGACATTACATGTCGAATTTGAACAAAAGTAAAACTATTCTGAAATGCAAGTTTAGAAGCTAAAATTCATTGCTCTGAGCAAAAGAGTAGACCACTTTTTCCGTATCATTCTTACTTATCATTAAAAAAAAACAAACAGAAAATTAAAAGAGAAAAATAAAGAAAAAGGGTGAAATGTACTTCTTCAGACAACATCCAGTTGAAACAGACAATTTGTAATCAGGCGGATGGTTATCAAGTCACATTGGTTTGTAAGGATGTTATCTTTCTCAGTGATTCAGCTCTACAAATTTGGGGATACTAGTAACGATGCTGGAAATTGGACTTGTAGCATTGCCCCTTGCTTTCTCACTCTAAATGCTTAAAGAAGACCACGGGAACTGCTGACACACACATTAACTTCACGCTCTTCTGCACATGTGCACACACATGCATACACACACACACACACAAACACCAGGCCTCTGAGGATGGGAATTTGGCCCTCTGGAACATTACAATGAATACTAAAAGCTAAACCTTTTAGGGCTAGAAAACAGGTAATATTTTTGCCAGTGAGTTAAAGTTAGAGTATCCCCTTTGTCATAGCCAAATTTATGACATGGATCAAAAACTATAAAAAGCTATGTTGCATCCTGACATTAAGCAGAATTAATATTTGTAGTGGTATGTTAACCAAAGTTTTTTCCAGTGTCTCTCGTTAAAAACAGACTGTTGACTTTTCATCATGGTGTGCCAAACATTTTCATTGAAACCCTAACAAGACTTTCATCTTACAACCATTATTTCTTAATGGACTTGGATAAGAGAGATGTAAAGGAATGGTTTTGCTTTGCAGCACTGCAGCATTCAGCAATGGCCGGTCATTAGCGTGTTGGGCCTTGCACATGTAGACATTTAAGGCATTTCCAGGGAGATTTTAGTTTTTTTTCATGAAGCACACTTCATGTTTTATCTATTATGCTTAAGCAATTTAGCCTCTTTCTCCACTTTCATGTACATTATGATTCTTTTTATTCAGCCGTCCAGTAATAAATTAGATCATTCTCATCACAAACAGAGCTTTTTATGCCTTTTTTTTTTTAAGTTGAGTGAATTTACGGAATTTTATACTGTACGTATTTAGGACATTGATATGTCTTTTTAAAGTCCCCAGCCCCATAATTTAGCAAGGCTAAATAAATAAATAACATTAGTTCTTCTGAATTGCCAAATATATACATACTGAAACAAATAATTATTGTACAATAATTATAGAACCAATTGTACGACAGCAAAGAAGGTCTGTAGGCTGGGACAAAAGATGTCATGAAAATAGAAAGTTTCCTTATTCTAATTCTTATCATTTTGTTGAGTTTTGATATGCATGGTGTTAAAATGAGATCCTTGGTAGCACAGTGGTTACGTGTTGGGCTGCTAACCGAAAGGTCAGCAGTTTGAATCTACCAGTCACTCCATGGGAGAAAGAAGAGGCTTCCTACTCTCTTAAATGTGTATTGCCTCAGAAACTGTACGTAGGCTTGCTATAATTCAGAAATGACTTGAGCACACAACACCACCACAAGTGAGCTAATGCTGACGAGAGTTAAAATTGGCCAGTAATTCTTCAGGATTTCTTTTGTTTGTTTGTTTCAAATACATATTTAGAGTCAATGGCAATTAAAACAGAAATAGAAACTTTGACTTTTGTCCTGACTTGAATGTGTTGAGTACTTTATGATGTGCTTGATCAAATTGAATGGTATAAAGACAGACCTCTCTATCCAGTCTAAAATTTGCTGTCAAAGTCAGATAAACTTCTGAAACCCAAGACTGTAGAGAGGAGGGCAATTTACACATGGAATAATAATTAATTCTAGAGTCTCGATTTCATAGTTTAATATGCCTCCTAAGAATTTATATGACTTGGAAGTTTGCATGATATAAATATATTTACAAAAATTTTTGTTTGAGTATGTTGTTGTTGTTGTCAGGTGCCATCAAGTCAGAACCAACCCATAGTGACCCCATGCACAGCAGAACGAAACAATGTCCGATCCTGGGCCAACCTCACTACTGCTGCCACACTTGAGTCCATCAATGATGCCACCTGGCCAATCCATCTCGTTATCCTTCTCCAGCGACTGTTTCCTCCGGACAATATGTCCAAAGTATGAGAGACGAACCTTAGCCACCCTGGACTCCAAGGAGCACTCTGGCTGCACTTCTTCCAAAATAGATCTATTGGTTCTTTTGGCAGTCCATGGCACTTTCAGTATTCTCCTCCAACACCACAACTCAAAGGCATCAATTCATCTACGATCTTCCTTATTCACTGTCCAGCTTTCGCATCCATATGAGGCTATTGAAAACACCATGGCCTGGGTCAGGCACACCTTAGTCTTCAAGCTGACATCTCTGCTCTTCAACACTTTAAAAAGTTCCTGTGCAGCAGATTTGCCCAGTGCAATACGTCGTCTGATCTCTTGACTGCTGCTTCTGTGAGTGTTGATAGTTGATCCAAGAAGAATGAAGTCCTTGACAACTTCAATCTTTTCTCCATTGATAAGAATGTTGTTTATTGGTCCAGTGGTAAGGATTTTTGTTTTATATTTAATCAATTTTGGGGAGCACAGTTGCTCTGTAAGACAAACACTAGACTGAACCACAAGACCAGCATTTAGACCCTACCAGCCACTCTGTGGGAGAAAGATGAAGGTTTTTTCTCCTGCAAAGATTTGCAGCCTTGGGAACCCTATATGAGGTTACTAGAAGTCAAAACTGACTGGACAGCACTTAACAGCAACAATCAATTTTTATTATCAGGAAAGGGATGTCACTCCTCTCTCTATAAATATTATTTCAGTTTAGATGTTTTGTACTTCACAGATTTCCCACATTAAAGTAGCTTAAACAAGAAAGACATGTTAGTGTATTACACAAAAGAAGAAGTCCAGAGGTAGGCTATCCCAGAGCAGGTTAATTGAGCTGCTCAATTTTGCAGAATGCTGAGCAAGAATCTCTGCCTTTCTCTTTCGTTTCCTTCATGATTGCAAGACTGGTATTCTAGCTCCAAGAACCACTTCTTCATATTCAAAAAGGGCAAAATTAGTTGAGAAGTTCTCACATTTCTCTTACTTTTTTTCAAAGAAAAAACAATCATAGACACTAAATAGATTTTCCCTGTTTTTTGTATATTTTTTCTTAGTTTGTCATAAATATAATATATACATATAACTCAGTACCTCAGTGCCATCAAGTTGGTCCTGACTCATAAAGAACCTAGAGCTGAACTACTCATTAGTGTTGCCCAGATTGTAAATCTTTACCAAACACAGAGTCACCAGGGCTTGTATATATACGTCAAGTCGTTCCAATTCATAGCAACACTTTATAGTTTCTTTTGAGCCACTGACTTGCAGTGAGCAGTCCCGTGCTTATCTTATAGCATCACACCAGGACTCCTACATACAGATGAGGTAAATTAAATTTTAATACCTACTACTCACTTAAGGAGCTCTGGTAGCGTAGTGGTTACGAATCGGGCTGCGAACCTTAAGGTGAGCGGTTCAAAACTACCAGCCGCTCCGCGGGAGAAAGATGAGGCTTTCTACTCCCGTAAAGATTTACACCCTTGGAAACCCTGTACAGGGTTGCTATGGGTCGGAACCGACTCAAAGGCACTTAACAACAACAACAACAACTCACTTATCAAATGGAGCTCTGGTAGCATAGTGATTACGAATCGGGCTGTGAACGGCAAGGTCAGCAGTTTGAAACTACCAGCTGTTCCATGGGAGAAAGATGAGGCTTTGTGCTCCCATAAAGATTCAGAGCCTTGGGAACCCTGTACAGGGTCGCTATGAGTCGGAACCGACTCCACAGCACATAACAACAACAACTCACTTATCAAAGATCTTGTTATCCATTATTTCACATTTATAACAATAGTAAAAAACAAAACAAACCAAAAAAAGCAAAACCTACTATCAGACTATTTTGTGCATTAACCTGGGTTTCCTTTTAGTGTCCAGTTCCTAGTCCATTGGGCCATCCATGTCTCACAGTCTCATAGCTGAAGCAGTCAGCTCTCCAGAATGCTTCTTGCTGGTACAGTCCCTACTACAAGAGCCACTGTGCCACACTTACTGAAAAAGAGGCAATTGAGGCAAAGTTTGATTTGGTCTACTAAAAAAATTCTGAGGAGGAAGTTGCTACTGCTTCTGTCCTCTATTCAAATGTCTTGGAGGGATCAAATCCTGCAGCAGGAAGGGTCCTGGGAATAATTTTCTGCCTGGGGCTGTGGCCCCTTCTCTGATTGGGTTGCTGAGTTCCTCTCCAGGATGTTGGTCTTGGATTCCAAGCCCTCCAAATCCAGCAAGCTGAGTTTTGTCCATTTCCCTGGGGCCATCCTAGATCTAGAGACTTGCAGCATGTAGCTGCCGATGCAGAGAGGGGAGGCTGGCATCTTCGCAACCCCACCAACCATTTTGACCATCAGCCCATTGGTTGCCAGAGCCCCAGGACATTCAGATGCTTATAGTCCAGCCTCTGGGTCCCAGGTCTGCCTGAGTGCCAGCTCTGATATCAGCAACTTGAGTCTAGAATGCAATGGTTTCCAGGAGCAACAGTTCTGAGTATCTGGGATCCAGAGCCATGTCTATATCCTTGTCCTCTTGGAGGAACTGATTTTGCATTACAACTATGCCTTGGGAAACTAACCATTTCTAAAGTGAGGAGTGGGTGTAAACATCAATTTTAAAAGTATTCTGCCTGGACAGGCATGATATTGAAAATATTTAATTAATGGGACAGTTTGGTAATTGACTAGTCAATGCAGGTGTAGTGATCAATTATAAAGGGCAACAGTTATAAAGCCTAAAGATGATGTGTGCAAGTGAGAACTAACTGCACTGACCCATCTTCATAAAGGCTTGCTGTATGTTTTACATAGATGGGTTTAAGATACAAGATTATGGAAACCCAGACTGTCTTGTCCCAGATAGCAAATGGTGTGTCTTTTGCTGAATGAAACTCTAATGCCTATCACAGTGATTGAAACTCTGAAGTTTCTCAATTAATATTTGGTGAAGTAACTGATAAATAGTCTGCACTGCACGGTGGCTCCGGGAAGTCCTGGAATTGTGCTGTGGGTAAATGCGCTGGACTGCAAGGTTCTTTTGAACTCCAAGGTTGACAGTTCAAGCTCACCAGTTGCTCTTTGGAAACCCTATACAAGGTTACTATGGGTCGGAACTGGCTTGATGGCACTTAACAGAAATAACAATGGTGGCTCTGTAGGATAACCACAAGTTAGTGGTTCAAGCCCAATAGCTGTACCAGGGAAGAAAGATAAGGTTTTCTGCTTCCTCAAAGATTTACATTCTTTAAAACCATATGCAAAGTGGCCATAAGTTGGCACCAACTCAAGGTCACTTAACAACAGCAGTTGTTAAATGGATGGAGTCAATCATAGGATATCTGAGTGTTTAACATGAAATTGAGTTATATTTAAAAACTCTTATCTGTTACTTCTTTAAATACACATTTAATAGTTTTCCTTCTTTAAACTTTCGACATCTTGTTGTTGAGTATATAGCTGGTGAGCATATATCATTCTTGATGTTATGGTAACCATTTTGTCACTGGCTTTTTTGAATTTTGGTTGTTTGTAGATTTAGTTTTAAATCAAATACATGTAATAAAATGTTTCAAAATATGTATGTTCTTAATGTGGCATATTTTGCTCATTTGTTGTTATTGCTAAGTGCTATCAATCAGTTCTGACTCAGCTTCCCTGGATAGGGTTTTCCATGGGCCACTGGGAAGTTTGAGTTGTTGACTTTGGGGCCAGTGTATTATATGCAGCACCACAGCAAGGCTCCTTTATTTTGCTGATGTTGTTGTTAAGTGCCGTCGAGTCGGTTCCGACCCATAGCGACCCTGTACAGGGTTTCCGAGGGTGTAAATCCTTATGGGAGTAGAAAGCCTTATCTTTCTCCCGCAGAGCAGCTGGTAGTTTCGAACTGCTGACCTTAAGGTTCGCAGCCCGATTCGTAACCACTACGCTACCAGAGCTCCTCTCTTGGGGTATGTTGTTGTTGTTGTTAAGTGCCGTCGAGTCGGTTTCGACCCATAGCGACCCTGAATAGGGTTTCCGAGGCTGTAAATCTTTACGGGAGCAGATCGCCTCATCTTTCTCCCGCGGAGCGGCTGGTAGTTTCGAACTGCTGACCTTCCGGTTCGCAGCCCGATTCGTAACCACTACCAAAATAAAAATACCTTTAAGAGTACCTTGCTTTATTAGCAGAAGACTTACAAAAATTATAAATGAAAGGCAATGATACTGAAATTGTCTTAAAGAATATAAATCGAAGACTATGATTATAAATGTAGCCCTTTGCTAAATAAGCCCAAACCAAAGACAGAGGACTCTTTAAATTTACACTTAAAAACAACAACAAGAAATAGCACCAAAGAACATAACGATAAGACAAACAAAATCTAACCGTTTAAAAAAATGAAACAGCATATAGTATAAATATTGCAATATTTGATGTGCTAAAAGACTTTTAATTAATTCAGAATTCAAACTTGCTTTAGCTTATTAGCAATTGTTACATAACTCAAAAGTGCTATTATAATTCAACCCAAATGGTATGGTATTTCAGTGAGCTGGAGGAAATGATTCCGGACATTAAAGAGATGGTGGCAAAGTTATAAATCACTATTGTAATCGGGAACGAAGAGGTTAATTCAAGATTCCACTAAAAACCAGACTGACAGAAAAGTTTCCAGGGACGTGCGGATTTTTTCTTTCTTTTCTTTTCTCTTTCTCTTTCTCTCTCTCTCTCTCTCTTTTTTTTTTTTTTTTTTTCTTTTTTACTCAGTAGGGGCTTGGAGAAGAGGTTTGGAAGGGAAGGAGAGCCCTGGTTCCAGGCCCCCTGCATTCCCCAGAGCACCGTTAAGGAAGGGGGAGAGCTTCCTGCCGAGGCAGCCATCTGTAACATTCTGCGAACAGCAGGAACCCGAGGCTGCTTCAGTCAGTAAACCTGGGGTGAGGATTCTGTCTGTATTGAAAGAAAAAAAATGAAGGAGTTTCCCATCTTATTTTTCTCATTCTATCTGACTCCCTGTGTTGTTTTGTTTTTATCTGTTGGTTTTGAGCAACAGAGTTGGGGGTTCTCAGGCGTTGCTTATATAAATAAAATATCATCTCAACTATGCCAGAACAATAGTATTGAGGAAACTGACCTGACCCGTACCAAAATACTCAGCCTGCCTCCTGGAATGTGCTGGCAACAAGCTGGGAATGTCATCATCCCAGCTAATGTCACTGTAGAACACTTTCTGGGATCAGTGGACGTGTGTCTGATGTTCTCTTAAGTTAACTGCTTTCTAGGCTTCAGTCAATTAGAACCGGCCTTTTGGAAAGTGGTGTCATTTAAAACGTATTTTATGAAAGTTATTTTTGTGCCCATAATTCGGGGCTCACACGTCTGTTATTTCCTCCAGCCCTTGGCTTGCACAATAAGCTGCCTAAGGAAAGTAGTAAAGAGTGACAATGGAAAAAAGAACAAGGGCTTTTTTACTTCCAACATCTGGAGAAAACACATTTAAGGAAATGTTAACAAATAGGTACAGGGATTGATAAAGTTTAAAAAAATATATGTTTCCTTATAGAGGCAGAAATAATCAGGGGAGAGATCATTTTTTCCCAACCAGTTTTATACAAAGAATACAATAAACATTAACAATTCAATAGACCTTATTTGAGAAGATTCAGTTCACATCCTTTCCTAGAGTCAACTTAAATGACTAATGTCAAATCCCCAAAGCACATAGGTACAAAAACATTTTCTCAAAAAAGAAGAAAGGCATAGGATTCCAATTTTCCAATTTTCCTATTTTTCACTTTTCAGTAAAAATTTATTACATTTAACTTCCTGAAAGTGGATTACAGAGGCAAACAAGTCCTACTATAGACTATATAACTTAAAAAGAAAAAAGAAAGCTTCAAGAAGCATTCCAAAGCAGAGATAAATATTAGGGAGAACAATGCAGTAGTTTTATTGAGAGAAAAAAGTTCAAATGTGAAAGTACTCTAGTCTTACACACCAAAATAACTTAGAGACAAAATACGCTTCAAGGAAAAATAAATCATACTAAATATCTACTACTGTGTAACCCCCAAAAATGCTGGATAGATTTTAGCACAGTTTTGCTACTTTAATTTATTCATATTTTATATCTTAAAGCAAGCAGCAGTAACTATTCCCATCTGGCCTAAGATTTTATTTTCAACCCTGAGTCACAGTTTTAAGATAGGAGTAAAGTAATTTACAAAAGCATTGTATGAAAATTTATAAACACAAAAGATCAAACACATATTGGCCCCTTCTAATTAGTCCTGGTGTGGTGCAGTGGGTTAATTCATGGACAGCAAAGTTGGTTTGAATCCCAAGGTCGGTGGTTTAAGCTCACCAGCCGCTCCTCGGAAACCCTATACAAACAAGGTCACTAAGGGTAGAAACTGACTCATCGGTACTTAACAACAACTACAAATAATAATTATCCAGTATTTCGACAAGAAAAGAAAAAAATTCCAAGCATTATTTGATAATAAAACTCTTGATCAAATACTGTAACAAATATTAATTGAAAATTCAGGTTTATAGAAGTTTTTTTAAAGCTTTGAAAATAAGTGAAATTGCTCCCAGGTACATTGGGCTAGTGCTTACCCGGTTATGGGTGTGCTTGATGGGGAATAAGGGTATTTCTGGAAGTGGCATCTTTTCCCTTCTTTGTACAATTTATCTTAGTGTCATAATCAGGTATTCAGCCAGTTTATAAATTAACAATGAGAGCTTGCTCTCCAGTAAGAAGATGACCAACTCGATGTGACTAGAATATTTTCTCTACGGGCACAAACATTTCTTCATTTAAAAAATTATTTCAACAAAATTAGAATACAGATAGGAGGGCCTGGAATCATTTTTATTTCTTCAAGAAAAATGTAAGTCTAAGCGGAGGAAGGATCAAAACAGCCACGAACACCTGACAAAACCACGGAGATACAGGTGTGGACATGCTTTTTTTGGTATCTGTTCATTGGTCTCTCACTGTCTGCACACCTCCATTCTGGTGACTAAAGGGGATGCCTGAGTGAATGGACAACTCACCCCCGCCACTGGAGGGTCCTACTACACATGTGCACAGATCTCCTCAAAATTTAAAGTGACAGTTTCCACTTAAAACCAAACGGCCACCACTCTTCTGTCAGTTTGTCGTACTGTGGTGGCTTGTGAATTGCTGTGATTCTGAAAGCTATGCCATTGGCATTTTAAACACCAACAAGGTCACCCATGGTGGACAGGTTTCAGATGAGCTTCCAGACAAAGACAGACTACGAAGAAAGTGTGACAAACTACTTCCGAATATTTAGTCACTGAAAACCTTATGAATAGCAGAGAAACATTGTCAGATATAGTGCTGGAAAATGAGCCCCTCAGGTTGGAAGGCACTCAATATGTGACTAAGGAAGAGCTGCCTCCTCAGAGTAGAGTTGACTGTGATGATGCGAATGGAGTAAAGCCTGTGGGAGAAAAGCCCAAAGGACCTTCATTTGCTGATGGGGCACAACTCAAAATGAAGAGAAACAGCTGTAAACATCTATTGAAAATCAGAACATGGAATGTACGAATTATGAATCGGAAAAATTGGAAGTTGTCAAAAATGAAATGGAACGCATAAACATTGATATCTTAGGAATTAGTGAGCTGAACTGGACTGGTATTGGCCATTTTGAATCTGACAACCACATAGTTTATTTTTCCGGGAATGACAAATTAAAGAGGAATGGTGTTGCATTAATTGTCAAAAAGAACATATCCAGATCAGTCATAAGGTACAA
>NW_006408524.1:39267383-39268841 GCF_000296735.1 Chrysochloris asiatica | reverse complement strand
ATTTACTGATGAAGATCAAAGAGCACAGACTTTGGTGTGGATTACATCTCAATGTAAAGATAACAAAAATCCTCACCACTGGACCAGTAAACAACATTCTTATCAATGGAGAAAAGATTGATGTTGTCAAGGACTTCATTCTTCTTGGATCAACTATCAACACTCACAGAAGCAGCGATCAAGAAATCAAAGGCAACTGTGCTGCACAAGACCTTTTTAAAGTGTTGAAAAGCAGAAATGTCAGCTTGAGGACTAAGGAGCGCTTGACCCAAGCCATGGTATTTTCAATAACCTCATATGCATGCAAAAGCTGGACAGTGAATAAGGAAGACCATTGAAAAATTGATGCTTTTGAGTTATGGTGTTGGAGGAGAATATTGAAGGTGCCATGGGCTTCCAAAAGAACCAATAGATCCGTTTTGGAAGAAGTGCAGGCAGAGTGCTCCATTGACGCCAATATGGCCAAACTTCATCTCTCATACTTCAGACATATTGTCAGGAGGGAGCAGTCACTGGAGAAGGATATCATGTTTGGTTAAGGTGGAAGGTCAGAGAAAAAGAGGAAGACCCCCAACGAGATGGATTGGCCAAGTGGCAGTATCAATGGACTCAAGCATGGCAACAGTAGTGAGGTTGGCCCAGGATTAGACAGTGTTTCATTCTACTGTGCATAAGGTTGCTATGGGTTGGTACTGACTCACTGACACATAACAACAACAACAAACGTAAATCAAAAAGTATTGTCAAAAACACATAGAAACCTTTATTTACCAAAATGTGAATCTAGGTGTTCTGCAGGCAATGTTTCCACTCTGAAGAATTCTGTGTTCTTTGAGTTATACAACATCAAAAAGATAGTTTTGATATCCTTGAGGATTCAAATAGTATTACTTTTAAATGTTCTTTGAGTTTGGGAAACAAAAAGAATTCTAAAGGGGCAGGATCAGTCTATAGGTGGATGGGGAAAGATTTCCCAAATAAATTACCATAAGACAGCCCCTACTACCCTCAAAAATAGGGGAGGGAGGGTTGCAATCATTGTAATGAAGCAAAGTATATGATTTGTTGACTGTATAGCTGATGATCTGCTGTGTAAATACCATTCAATTCATAATAAAAAAGGTTAAAAAAAAAAAAAGGCAAATGCATTGTCATAATTTTAAAAAGTTTCCTGGGAGCAGCTTTCCTGGCCTGTGTCTTTTAATTCTCTTAAAAATTCTTCATAGTAAGGCGAAGGATCACCCTGTGTCTTTCTAGAAAATCTATCAAGATTACCCCTTTGGAATGCCGGAAACCATTGATGCAGTCTTCATAGGAAAAAACTGGACTGTGAACCTCAAGATGGTAATTTGAGCCCACCAACACAACCTTGGGAGAAAGATAAGGCTTTCTGCTTGCAATAACATGTAAAGTCTTACAAATTCTACACAGGGTTACTATGAGTTGGAACCAATATCA
>NW_006408524.1:39264707-39266598 GCF_000296735.1 Chrysochloris asiatica | reverse complement strand
TTTTTTTTTAATGGCTTCTTGTTGTCTAGTCAGTTCAAGCTCATAAGGAATCAATAGGTCAGAGTAGAACTGCCACATAGGATTTCCAAGGCCTGAGGTGGCACTCTGGGTTAATGTGCTGGACTGCAAAGTTGCTTTGAACCATAGGGTCAGTACAAATTTAAATTATAATCAAAGAAACATACACTGGTCATAGTATAAGCCCCTTTTTAAGAACCACCAGCACTGCCTCCTCCCTTGTTATTTGTTATTGCTTTGATATGTTCAATTGTTGCTGTTAAGTGTTGTTGAGTCAGTTCTGACTCATATTTAGGATTTCCAAGGAGTAGTTGGTGCGTTTGAACCACTGACCTTGTGGATCACAGTCCAGGCTTATTCTACAGCACCATACCAGGAGTCCATGATTAAATTGTTGTTGTTGTTGAGTGCTGTCGAGTCGGTTCAGGAGAAGATGCATGTCTGTTGTTGTTAAGTGCAGTCCAGTTGATTCCGACCCATAGTGACCCTGTATAGGGTTTCCCAGGAGCAGCTGGTAAGCTTGAACAGCCGACTTTGCAGTTCAAAGGCTTTGCAGTCTGGCGCATTAATGCACAGTACCACACTGGGGCTCCATGCATGTCTGTAGGTTCTGGTTAATTATTTAGGAGAATCCAGCATTTTTCAAGTTAAATACATTTCTTTGGTTCCAAAGAGTCCTGAAGAAGACAGTGTTCTATATTCACACAAAAACATTGCTGGGGAGTCTAAATAATAAAACAGAATAAAGTCAGCCCTCTGGTCATTCTTATCCATGGTTTCCACATCCTGAGATTCAACTGCTGCTGATGGAAAGTATACAGGGGGGGTAAAAAAAAGACAATTAAGTGGTTAAAGCAGTGCCTCAGGAGATTAAGAAGTATAAAGTGCTATTTACATAGAATTTACATTTTAAAAACCATGAATAATAGTATAAATTATTAAAAGTGTGTGGGAGTATCACTTCGGTTATATGTAAATTCTACACAACTTATTTAAGAGACTTGAGTATCCACAGATTTTGGTATAGAGGACCAATCGCTCATGGATGCTGTGGGACAAATGCAGTAACAAAATCTGATATTGTCAAAACAGTACTACAGTAGCATGAATTATTTATTAGGAATAAAAAAATTAATTACAGTATTACCCAAAACCATAGTGTTAATTATTTACTAGCAATAAAATTTAAATTATTGATTAAGACCTAGGCATAAAGAGACTGCAGCAGTTAGTTTTCAAATACACATACATATTTGAAGAATCCATTTATCACATATTGCATACTATACACTGACCCTGAGTAAGTAGGAGGGAGACAGCACAAATATGAAAGCAGTGAATATATTGAAACATCTATCTTCTCCTAAATCTAAACCACCACTACCAATTGTAGCCAAAGCAATTCTGACTTATAAATATAATAGTTTTAAAATATTCTGTATTAATGTTTGTTTAAAATTATGCATAATCCACATTATGGCTAACATACTTGTTTATAATTGGTTGAAGCCCTGGTGTGGCACTGTAGGATAAGCACTGACTGAACGATCGATTTGAAGTGCAAGGTTAGTAGTTCAAACTTACCAGAAGCTCCTAAGCATCCCTGTACAGGACCAAGTGGATGGAACTTAATTACAACAATAATTGGTTAACAAAAGTTTTGAATATCTTATCTTTCTCTTAGAGTTCACAAGTAGTAGTGGTCAAATTTACATATTCACAGTTAAATAAAAACTTGCCTAATTTTTATTTTTATTCTATAGAATACCATCAAGAATACTGTACTTGATCCTTACAGCAAGAATCATTCCCACTCCCTCCACACACAGAGTAGACAGGGATGGGCAACTTGGACATTGGCTACCCAAAATGG
>NW_006408524.1:39263283-39263895 GCF_000296735.1 Chrysochloris asiatica | reverse complement strand
AAAATTATGAATAATAGTATAAATTATTTAAAGTGTATGGGAGTATCACCTAGGTTATATGTAAATTCTATGCCATTTATTTATATATAAACTCCTGGTGTGGTGTCATAGGATAAGCACTGCATTCCAAGGTTGGTTTGAACAGCAAGATAGGTGGTTCAAACCCATCAGCTGCTCTTTGGCAACTCTATGCAGGGTTGCTATGAGACTGAAATGACTTGACAGCACTTAAAAACAACAGTATATAAACTCATATACTTAAGAATTCAACTTGAGTGCAGGACTTGGGTGGTACTAAAGATTAGGTACAGGGTTACTAACTGAAAGGTTGGCACTTTGAATCCATCCAAAGATAACTGGGTAGAAAAGCCTGGTAATCTACTTATGAAAGATCACAGACACTGGCAACCCCAAGTAACAAAATTCTGTTCTGAAACACATGGCTTACCCTGAGTCGGAGTGGATTTGACAGCAATTTGGAAAAAAGTAGCAATATCTAGAAAGGACTTAATATTTATTCTCATCAACAAATACACTTTTTGTTATAATAAAAGGAGGCTACCAAGAGAACAAACAAGCTGGCGGATCAGGTGGACGTGTAGTACAGAGCTC
>NW_006408524.1:39251260-39252668 GCF_000296735.1 Chrysochloris asiatica | reverse complement strand
TACTTTTTTTAGCTGTGAAATAAACACTGCCATGTCAGTCCCCTTCCTCACTGTTTATTTATACACTCAAATTAATTTAGCTCGTTTGATGGTCAAAAGTATTCTATATGCTATAACAAGTAAACCCATTTTACAGACAAAGAAACTTATGAAGTTTGGCCAAGTAGAGTCAGAGGAAAATACATCTCAGTTGGAAACTGTAATCCCAGCAGTCTATGCTCCACACACCAAGCAGACTTGCAATAAACACATATATCCAGAGAGATCGGGGATTATGTCTCTGGATATCCTTATTTCCCTGAAAGACCGTTCAGCAGGAACTGTGTTAAAATATAAATTGGGGCACAGTCATTTAATGCTTCTGTGCTTTCTGTCTACTCATTGACTCCCTTTTAAACAAGAACACGTTGTGATTCATTTCTGAGCAGCATCACAGAATATCACTGTCGAATTTAGACTTTACTCAGGAAATGTTGTTGTTGTTGTCAAGTGCCGTCGAGTCGATTCTGACCCATAGCGACCCTGTATAGGGTTTCCAAGGAGTAGCTTACCTGGTGAGCTTGAACCACCGACCTTGCAGTTCAAACGGTTTGCAGTCTGGCGCATTAACCCACAGCGCCACACCAGGACTCCTTACTCAGGAAATAGCAGGCTCTAATACAGGTCCAGGAGGTGCCAATACATGTGTATACATAACAGCATGAATGTATGTAAGTCTCTTTGCTCTATCCAGTAACAGTAATTACTACTAAAGCATCACTAACTTAATTTTGGCAAACAGAATGAGAGGTCTGTGGATCAAATGTTATCCTTAACTGTACTTTTCTGTTACATCACTTGAGCTATTTTTTGTGTGTGTGCTTAACAGATATGTAGAAACGAAATGGGTCTTCATTCCCTAATATTTTATGGGTATTTAAGGTACAGCACTTTCTTTGAATAAAACCAACCACTATCTAGCTAATTGATCTATATAAATATTTTCCTGCTTTGAAAAAAAAAATTAAGTCTTTGCGCTGCCCGAATTTTACCTTTTACACTTTTAACCTCTTGGAACCTATACAAAACTGTTGATGGTTGATCCAAGAAAATGAAGTCTTTGACAAATTCAATCATCTCTCCATTCATATGGATGTTGTTTATTGGTCCAATGGTGAAGAGTTTTGTTTACTTTATTTTGAGGCACAACCCATATCGAAGGCTGTAGTCTTTGATCTTTATCAGTAAGTATTTCAAGTCTCTTTCAATTTAAGCAAGAAAGACTGTATCATCTGCAGGTTGTTAATGAGTCTTCCTACAATCCTGATGCCATGTTTTCCTTAATATAACCCAGTTTATTGGATTATGTGCTAAGTATACAGACTGAATAAGTATGGTGAAATAATAAAACCCTGGTGCACACCTTTCC
>NW_006408524.1:39249066-39251160 GCF_000296735.1 Chrysochloris asiatica | reverse complement strand
TGGATTAAATTGTGTCCCCCAAAATATATGTTGTCAATTCTAACCCATATTTGAATTCCTGGTGTGACACTGTAGGATAAGCACTGGACTGCAAACCATAAGGTAAGCAGTTCAAACCCACAGCTTCTTCTTAGAAACGCAAATAGGGTTGCTATGAGTCCGAACAGATTCAAAGGCACTTTATCAGTAACAACATTTTTTTGTTAAGCGCCATTGAATTAGTTCCCACTCATAGAGACCCTGTGTAGGATTTCCAAGAAATGACTGGTGGGTTTCAACCACCAACATTGACGTTAGCAGTCAAGTGCTTATCCAACAGAGGCGTACCAGGACTATATTCCATTTGGGAATAGGTATTCTTTCTTATGTAGTTGTTGTTGTTGTTAAGTGCCATGGAGTCAGTTCCAACCCATAACAACCCTGGGGAGGGTTTCCGAGAAAAGGCTGGTGAGCTTGAACTGCCAACCTTGCAGTTCAAATGGCATTGCAGTCTGGCACATTAACCCACAGTGCCACACCAGGGCTCTTATGTAGTAAGGCACAATTAATGAATGTTGTGTCTTAAAGCGATCCCCACCTTTAAAACACATTGAGCATTTCATAAATCTTGTGTCATCCTTGCGTAGGGGCCATGTTAATTTTCTCCGTATTGTTCCAATTTTAGTATATGTGCTTCTGAAGGGAAGACTTACGTAAATTTCTTTTGAGACATAAAAAAGCAGATTAAGCAAACAACAAAAGAACAAAAATGGAGGAAATAGATATCATGTCACATGATCAACAAAGAATAGAAACTGAAAAGAGACAAAGAAATTCCCTCAGAGCTGAGAGAAAAAAAAAGTTCACCTAGAATAGGTGCTCTGCATTCAGAATTCTAGACTTCTAAACTGTGAGACCACCACAGTCTGTCAGTTTGTCATACTGTGGTGGTTTGCATGTTGCTGGGATTGTGGAAGCTATGCCATGGCATTTTAAATACCAGCAGGGTCACCCACAGTGGACAGGTTTCAGCTGAGCAGAAACATACCATCTCTGGAGCAGTTCAAAGATCAACAGAACTGGTGGAAGGGACATTCCAGCAGTGCTGACTCTGTTTCAAAAGGTAGAGCCATCATCTCCTAGGTTTCAAAGAATGGAGCCATGACCTCCATAGGTTAAGAATCAAATATCCCCCAATTCTCTTCAGGTCTATGGGACTGCCATTCACATAGAGTTAAGAAGATGGAACTATCCTTCAAAGTGAGGGGATAGGTCTGCCATGACTAAAGGATAGACAAATGCATCCTACCATGGCTGGGGAGGTGGGGCTACCACTCAGATGGAGTAGGAGACCAGGGTCAGTCAAAGCCTTAGGGGTGATGTTTTCAAACCAGTGGGTCCAGGGATGAGGTGTCTACATCAGAGTTTGGAGGCCTGGGCCAATGCCCAGATGGTCTCAATGAACACAGGACCATTTTCAAGTCTTGAGAGGTCAAGTAATTTTTTCTGCTTGGTCTTGGATTTACTTGCTCCCTGTTGTTCCTTCTTTTCTCCAATGTTTCCCATTTGTAATGGAAATGTCTACCTTCTGCCTACCAAATTAGTAGATAACTTGTGTTCTAGATTTTATAGGTTCAAAGATGGAAGAGAGTTTTTGCCCCTGGTTAAAATGTGCTTAAAACAAAACCCACATTTGATTTAAACGATTCAAAAGATGAGATTTTGAACATGGGGTTGATTCAAGATTTGGGGGATGAGGTGATGGGGTGAATGCATTTTATGTGTGGAAAGTCCATAAGTTTGGAGAGTCAAAGGATAGAATGTTATGGATTGAATTCTTTTTCTTAAGTTTTTTACTGTGAACTGAGTGATAGTCTACATGGGAGAATATCAGTTTACACTCAAACTATTATAATCCATTTCATTGCGATGTTCATAATCCCCTCCATGCATCATCATTCAACAGTATTTGCTTCTATTTCCTCTGTTGTTGTTTTGGATGTATGCTCAAGAATATATAATCATATAATCATTTAAACAACCAAAGAGCATATTCTGCAAGCCTGCCTCCCAGCCACCAGCACTCAGCCTTTCTCTTTCCAGGACTCTAGAGTT
>NW_006408524.1:39238941-39241691 GCF_000296735.1 Chrysochloris asiatica | reverse complement strand
TTTTTCTAAGCATGTTCTTCCCTTTTGGTTTTCTACCTCCAGATCGTTGCACATTTCGTTGTAATATTTGACTTAGTTTTCTCAAGCTCCCCTTTGAAATTCTCGGTTTAGGTCTCTTACATCCTCATTTCTTCAATTTGCTTTAGCAACTCTACACTGAAGACCAAATTTCAGAGTGTATTCTGACATCCATTTTGATCTATTTTCTTCTTTCTTCTCTTCTATTAAGAAGAGAAGGCCTTTTGCTTTCTTCTTGTATGATGTTCTTGATGTCATCCCACCACTCTTCTGGTCTTCAGTCTTTAGTGTTTAAAGCATCACATCTGTTCTTCAGATGATCTCTAAATTCAGGTGGGATTTGATCAAGGTCATATTTTGGCTCTAGTGGGCTTGTCTTAATTTTCTTCAGCTTCAACCTGAAGTTGCTTAGGAGCAATTGATGATCTGTTCCACAGTCTGCCTTTCAGAGTCGATTCTGGAGCGAATAGACTGATTCCACCATAATAATTTCCCCAAGTTACAATAATACCTCCATCTGTCCCTTTGCATTGTGGCTATTAGTATACTGCTCTGATGAAAGCTAAGCCACTCCTCTACCCACCCCTCATTTATTGAAATGGTTAGGTTACAAAGACCAGATCATTATACAAAATTGGCTTTATTTTAAGAAAAGAAGGATGAAGCGGGAGCTCTGGACCTTGACCCTCTGAATTTCTTTGTCCCCAGCACTGCTACTGGGGCTAGTTCTTGAGCAGACCTGGGATCTGGTTGCTGAATTAGAAACATGGTTGGATGTCCTATGAGTTTGGAAACTAGTGGGACTGAGGGTCAAGATGTTCGGTTGTCATCCATGCCCCTTTCAGCCACCTCCTGCAGTGCCAGAAATCAGACATTCCTCCTGTTGCCACCCCACAGAACAAGAAGAACCCCATGGAAAAGAGCTATAAGCTGTAGGTCTTGAAGAGCTTTGAATCCTAGCCTGAGAGTATGGAGACTAACAGCTGCCTAGACCACAAGACAGAGAGGCAGCCAATTTCTGCTACAACCCCCAGGTCCTGAAAGACCCAGTACAAGTCCCACTGCAGGACTTGGTCCCTCAGGGCATGTTAGTAGAAGGGAACAGCACCAGCAAGCTCTCTTGCCCTTGACTTCTCCTGGGTCTTTCCAGTCTCTCAGATCCTACTTGGAAGGACTCTGTCAAAATCCTCCTTAGTCAACTGTTTCACACCAACAACTACAATGGTGACTCTGGAGTGGGAGATAGGACCAACAAGAGAATTTCTAGAGAAGCTCTTGCTTCAGCTGTGAGATCCCGATAGATATGGTTAGCTCTGCTGCCTTGGAGCTGGACCAGGGTGGAAACAGAGGTTATTGCATAAAATAGTCATATAGTAGTTTTTGTTTTTGTTTTTTGCTTTTGTGACAAATGAGAAATGTTGAATAACTAGATAGTTGATAAGGAGGATTAAGTTTATTTCAACTACTAGCATCCATGGTGAGCAAGTTTCAATGGTGCTTCCAGAACAGCAGACCAATAAGAAAGATCTAGTAATCTACATCCAAGAACTAGACAATAAAAATCTTATTGGTCACAATGGAATATTATCTAATATACTGCTAGAAGATGAGCCTTCCAAGTTGGAAGACACTGCACAATAGGACAGGACTGGCCAATGGTTTATTTTTTATGCACAAGGTCATCATGAGTCAGATCCAACTTGCCACCAACTAACAAGATTCAACATTGGCAATTATGAAGATGAAGTAAAAAGAGCTTATGTTTTACCTTTTTGTCTAAATAATCTAGTGATGTTATGAAAGAAATACCACAAGTGAGTGGATTTACCAAACAAAAATTTATTCTCTAACAGTATATCCTTATCTCCTTTCAGGATCGATAAGCCTGGCATTCCTTAATCCAGGTGTCTTGGCATCAGTGTTCCTCTGGGTCTAGGAAGTACAGAGATCCTAGATCCAAAGGGTCATATTCTCTTCCTAGCAATTCTTTCTTGATGGTAGTAGGCCCCTCTGATCTCTGTTATCTTCTTTCTCTTTTTGTAATTTCTTCTAAGATAAAAGAAGCTGTAAACCACACACCAGGAAATAAACCCTTACATTGAATCAGGGCTGTGACAGAATTACTGTTGTATTCTATCTTAAAAAAATGACTTGGAGCCTGGAGCATCCAGAAAACCAGAAGACACTTCTTGAAAGAAGGACCTACAAGAAAAATACAAAACAACAAGAGCAGTCCGACTGTAACCACAAGAACAAGCAAGTTGTCTGCCCAGGAGACACCAAGGCAAGTGGTTGGGTCCTCTCAGTGCAAATCCTCCTCCAAGACTTAGACACAAGGGGAAAACGTATTCTGATTGGTGACCATGCACGTGTCCCATAAAGAGCAGTGACTGAAGAACATCAAAGAAGCAGCGAGCTAAGCCCTGCATAATTCAGCAGACTATGGTGAGCCTGGGTGGAGACCTGGTCGGCCAGTAGTGAGGCAAGACCTGGGGACTCATGGGCTCAGAGTCAGTGACACATCCACAGAGGACTAGAGTGGACACCGAAGCGACCAACTGATAAGAAGGTGGACAGACACAGAAACACCCACACCTACAGATGATACCCACTTGCCATGGCTCCAATGATGGGACGAACAGAGCTCAACCCGAAGAAGAAAGATATAAATGCAGTCGTTCAAAAGAGGAAATAAATCCCCCGTCCAAGAATTATTCCCACCCCCTCCACAC
>NW_006408524.1:39236572-39238841 GCF_000296735.1 Chrysochloris asiatica | reverse complement strand
GCTGATTTGGACTTCTAACTTTGTAAACTGTGAATAAATACATTTCCGTTTGTTAAAGTAGTATTTTCTGTTATTTCATCTAGCAACAGTAGATGACTGAAATGCCAGGCAAAGCTTTTTAGAAGGAAGTGGTAAAATCTTGCCACAAGTTTATGGAGACAAAATCTTCAAAATGTGGCTCAGTTTGAGTAACAACATTCATACTCACCTTCCCCTGCCAAATTAATGATACTTGTTCTTCTTGTTTAGTGCCCTGGAGTCGGTTCTGATTCATAGCAATTCTGTATAGGGTTTCTGAGGAGCAGCTGACGAGCTTGAACCACCTGACCTTGCAGTTCAAACTGACATTGTTGTCCAATGCATTAACCCAGAGCACTACCCACAATTTCATAGAAACCTTTATTAAACATAAATATTAAAATGTGAAGTTATAATTTCTTGACATCTCCTCCACCTAGGTCTATGTAATTCTGAAGGAGATATTTCTATCTTGCTAACCCTTCCCTGAAGAACTTTACACTACATCAAATTGGCAGTTTGAGCAACCTCAATGGACTCAAATTGTGTTTGTGTTAAATGGTCTTTGAGTTTGGAGGAAAAAAAGAAGTCTGAGGGAACACGATCACAGGTATGGGGATGGGGTAAGATTTTCCAGTGAATTTCTCCTAGGACTACCCTTGCTACCTAGAAAAGTGAGAAGGTGTGTTGTTGTGAGGAAAACAAATTTCCTTGCAGCAACTTTCCTGACCAGTGCAGTTTTCAGTTTTCTTAAAACTTCTTCAATAAACTACCATGATCGTCTTTGTGTCTTTTCAGAAAATCTATCCACATGACCCCTTTGGATCCCATGAAACAGTTGTCTTAACCTTCTGACATGATCTCTTTATTTGAATTTAACAGTCATAGTAGATCCCCTCAAAAACCACTGTTCTGATTGGATATTTTTGAAGGCACCCTAAAGAAACTAAAATGTGTGTGCTATCGAGAGAACTTGTCTACAGCCATCCACTGATCACAAACACATGTTTAAACACATTTTGCTTGGAACAAACCTGTGCATGTATGAATTAGAACCCTGGAGGCCAGATTTTTAACTTACTTTCTACCTGATGTGTGAGGGGACCTCAAAAAAGTTCATGGAAAAATTCTATTGTCTTTTAATTTTATTTTTCCTAGAACTTTTTGAAGCAGCTTCACATATCATTTATTGACTTAGGTTCTTTTTCATATCCCTGTGTGCTTAAATTCAATTTCTCTAGATGGTACAAACAATAACAGTTGAACTATAATTGACTGTATAATGTATGGAAGAATTTTTCTCTCTTTAGAAGTTCAATAGGGTAGCTCACTAAAAGATACTTTTGAAGTCAAGGAAGTTTAAAACAGAAGAGGTAGGAACAAAACCAGCAAGATTCTTAACTGTAGGATTCTGATACTAACTTCTGGTTACATGTGTTTGCTAAAAACTAACAGCATATAGCTTGTAGACAAGGGAGATGAACCTACATTGGGAGGTACAGTTTAATAGTGTTTCTTGACTATGGTACATTACTAATGAAAGTAGACATCAAAAGCTTTCAAGAAGTAAAGTAGAAATATCTAATTTAATTGTGTAATTTTTAGTTCTAGAAAAAGCTTTTCAGAAAAAAAAAACGTATCCTAGATTGGTAGGGAACGTAAAATGGAAAAAGTTGTTTCAGGTATGACAATTTCTACTCTTGTTGGCTCAAATCAAGACAACATCTCAGATGTGGTTTTATCCTTGCCAGGATGGATATCAAGAAGTAGATGTACAGACGTCAGTGGGGACCAAATGAAAATTTCTTTCTATCATGCATACATTATAATATGTGTTGTTGTTGTTGGTGGTTATGTGCCGTGGAGTCGATTCTGACTCATAGCGACCCTGCATAGGGTTTCCAAGGCTGTAAATCTTTACAGGAACAGAAAGCCTCATCTTTCTCCTATGGAACAACTGGTAGTTTCGAACTGCTGAACTTGAGGTTAGCAGCCCAACCCACAATAACTATGCTACCAGAGCTCCTTATCATTATAATATGTTGTTGTTGTTATTAAGTGCCATCGAGTAGGCTCCAACCCATAGCTACCCTGTATACGGTTTCCGAGGAACAGTTGATGAGCTTGAACCACCAATCTTGCAATTCAAATGGCTTTGCAGTCTGATGCATTAACCCACAGTGCCACACCAGGACTCCTTATAATATGTTGTTGTTGTTTTTGTGTACTGTGGAGTCGGTTACGACTCATA
>NW_006408524.1:39194454-39227751 GCF_000296735.1 Chrysochloris asiatica | reverse complement strand
ACTTAGACAGAGAGGATGACGTGAAGAGAGAGGATGACGTGAAGAGATGGAGTGGCTGGGGACTAGGAATCCGGAGAGAGAGAGGGGCTGTGTGCTGAGGACCGTGAGGGGAGGGTGGGCAGGATTGCAGGGTGTACCCTTTGGTTGGGTGATGATGCATGGATGGGATGGTAACTAGGGCAATGAGATGGTGAATGATGGCATGAATGTAAAACTAATGTTGCCCCATGTACACTATCACACAATACACAATAAGACATTTAAATAAATAAATAAAATAAATAAATATATATAAATCAATCAATCAATCAAATGACAAAAAAAAAAAAAAATGGCTTGGAGACTATGCCTGACTTCCTTTGGCTTCGCAAAGGGAAATAACTCAAACTCAAACTCAAAATCAGACATTCCTCCACCCTATAACCTTTTTTACCCTCGTCTAACCCTAACCATCTGTTCCACAGCACTCCCTATTTCTTATCTGAATTTGATAATCCATTGCAATGGTCACACAGAACTCATAGACAATATTCATGATTATGGGAGTTATAAAGGAAGTGAACAGGGTACAATTTGGAGCAGAAACAACTCGGATGCAGCAGTCCTCCTGTCAAGAACACCTTTTCCCTGCAGGCACGCCTCACTCTAGTCTTCATCCTCTCAGCCATGTGGCCTCTTGGCCTCCATTCTGCTCAGGCAAGTGTTATAGAACTCTTTAGCCTGTCTGTAAATGGCCAGATGTCACACTCTGCAAGCCAGTCTCCTGTCCATAGGCACTCAGCTTTACTCATTCCATGGGTTGAGATATCCACAGCTGTTCTATCTCTCCATGCCACCACCTTTGCTGCCACCTCTGCTGTGGCTGCTTTTCCAATAGGGATCTTGTGCTCTGCTCGTGATCCTCCTTTCTTGATGGTCTTCTGATCATGTTCCTGCTACCAAAATGACTTCTTTAAGCCTATCAGGATGGCAAAACTAACCAATCTCACCATTAGAGTCCTGTACACTCTATTTGTATGACCTCATGCAATCATTTGGTGGGAGATATGAAGACTCTGGATAGAAAAGTCATATCAAGAAAATTCATGGTACCACCAAACTAGATTCTCTTGTTGCTTTATCACATTAGTTCACATCATGGGATCATCACATAGCTGTCACATTACATCATTGTATAACTGTCAAGCCATTGAGAATCATGACCCAATCAAATTGTCATAAATTTTTGGAAGATACAATTCAATCCATTACACTCCTAATTCAAATTTATTTGAAATTGTAAGTTTTAATTTATATTCTAATCAGCATTTCAGAAGTAAAAGTAATAACTTCTTGTATCTCCTTTAGTCCATTAAGATACATTTTCCACCAAATAATGCAATTTCTTTTCTATTTTACCTCCTGTAAGATTTTGAACAGACAGTTGTTTTCTCTATATTCCATGGATGATTAACAACAAGCAAATTGGAAATTAAAGTTAAAGAAGTGACTGACTGGGAACCAAAAAAATTCACCTATTTGCAGATTTTATGTTAAAACAGGCCTTGGACCCTAGCGAGGAAAATGAGTTTGTTTCCTTACAGATAATTATTAGGAGGATAGTTTCAGTGACGTTCTGATTGCCACAAGAGTTAGCAAATTGGCAGCTATGTTCTTCCATTCCTCTCTTCTGTTATGTCACCAAGATAAGGTGATGTGAGATCAATCACTCCCACTATCTCCCTCTGTGGATTTGTCATCTTTCTCTAGAAATCAAAGGCCATTTATTTCCTTGTTTCAGTGCCACCCCCTTTTTGAAATCAGTAGAATTTGACTTGCATTAGGAAAATTCCAAAATACTTCCTAGGCATAATCATGGAAACTAAAGATGTAGAGGACGTCTTTGGATCATCTAGTTCATCCATTTCCCACTAAGGAGTTTTCCAGATGGAAGATTTTCATATGCTGGATGCCGTCTCTCATTTCTGCAGGGCCTGAAGTCAGATTTCTGAGCATCCAAGCTGAATGGTAGAGAGGTGAATAAGGCCTGCATTCAATAATTTCATAGACAGAAAAAGTGCCTTATCCCAAAGGTGTTATCATATTACAACAGCTTTTGGATGGAAGCAGGTGACACCTCATCAGTACCGTTATGTGAGAGTGTTGTATGGTGCTCCAAGCACCCTATGCTTGACATTTCTTTTGCAGAAAACTGTTTGGTTACTGTGTCCTCAGCACAATGGAGTCCATTGGGAACAGGGTCTTTTTGGTTGTTGTTATTCTTCCTTTCTTTCATTCTTTAAAAATTACTGTAGTTTTTCCATATATAGGAACTGCGATTTTAGGGATTTTTCCAGAAGTCTTGTGTAAGGAGAAAGATGTATCTAATGGTACATTGATGTACTTTTAGAAATAAATAAACCAGTAACAGACACACTTTTTTTCACTAGCAATTTATTGATTAATCTCTCCTTGATATATTCTTATCAACATGCTGCCAAAAAAGTGTTGCGAATTTGTTAGTACCATTTTAAAGTGTTATCTTAAATAAGAATCATTGTGAGTATATAGTTAGGATATCATTGTTGTTAAGAGTCATCAAGCCAGTTTGGATGCATAGTGACCCTGCATTGGGTTTCTGAGGTTCAAATCTTTGCAGAAGCAGAAAGTGTCATCTTTCTCGTGTGGAGCGGCTGGTAGGCTCAAACCAAGGGCTTCGTGGTTCATAAATCCAGTGAGTATCGTGTGGGAGCCACTGCACTCCCAGGATCTCAGTATGACCTGTAATCATCTTCTGATTTTATCATAATACAGAAACCTCACTTTAAAATCATGTGAGATACTTCTTTCTTAACCTTATCAATTTGTATAAGTTATTTAGCATCACTGAGTCTCATTTTTTTATTTGTAAAATAAATTTTTATAAAGCAAATAAATGCTAAAATGCCAGTCTTGTTAAATGAAAAATAAATAGAAATTTCTTTTCTTTTTTTTTAAAGGTAACTAATAATGGTTGCTTTTTAGCCCATAGCTCCTCAATTATAAAAAAGAGGTGGTGGGGGGGAGGGGGGTCAGATCTTGCATCCATTATTAAAAGATTTTTAATTCTTTTATTAATTAAAAGAACATTATATTATGAATGAACATTATATATTAAAAAACATTAGATACTAAAGTTATTAAGTTATACAGTTCTATTCTATGCATTTCCCTGACATATTAAAATAATAGCCTTAAAAATAATAATAAATAGGAATTATCAGACATGTCATACTCATAGGCCAGAATAGCTGAGTATCTTGGTTACTGATAGCAAAACATAACTTGAACAAGTATATAGAGAAACTTACAGAAATGATTTGGGAATAACTGCTCAAAATCCTCACCCCTCACACATTTTCTTGTTTTTCTTCAAACTGTTACTCAAATGTCATTTTCTCAGTGAGACTTCCACAACCTCCCTTAATAAAATTATAATGTTCTACACAATTCCATTCCCCTTCCTTAACCATACAATGTGTGGTGCTACAGGATAAGTACTGGACTAGTTACTAACTGTAAGGTCAGTGGTTCAAAACTACCAGCTGCTCTTCAGAAACCTTATACAGGGTTGCTGTGGGTTGGAACCGATTTGATGGTGCTTTACCACAGCATCCTGTGTATATTTACTTTTTCATATTACTTACTTTCTGCCTACTCCCACTAGACATAAGCTCCCTAAGGACAGAAATTTTAAATTATTTCATTCATTGCTGTAGCCTCAACAACACCTGAAACATTACCGGACACATACTAATCGCTCCATAAATATTTGCTGAATAAATAAATGGATTTCGTGGAATCTAAAGAAACATAAAAAATCAGGACTTAGAAAGAGCCAGGACTGTTTTTTTCAAGGCAGGACTATTTAGATCTTCCCTCTGGAGCTTTGTCATTAACATGGATGTTCAAGTATATGAGTAGAATATGTCTTGCAAGAACTCATTCGAAGTTCATTCTCAGCATACTCAAACGAATTCATTTGGAAGAGGGTATAATTTGCTTGACTGCCATCAACATCAAATGGTGCTTCACACATTTCTTTTTAAGTTCTAGAACGGTGGCCAACACTTACATGCTTACCATGCAATATAAATGTGTGAAGCAGATAGGGCACAATACATAGGAGAGTAGGGTACCATAGGCTCGGACGTTGTGGAATAACATGCTGAAAGAGACAACACATTTCCCTTGTAAATGAAGAATTTTATAAAGACTTCTAGAAAGAATCCTTTCTAGAAATCTTTTTTTGTGAACAGTGTATTTTTATTCTTTTAAAGGATTTTTTTTTAATCTAATAAAAAAAAAATGTGTGCGCTCCATAAATAGTCTGTATCCCATAATTTTGCCTACAATTTGGAGGGATCCATAGAATCTCCTGCAGCCCACCTTTGCTTTTAGAAGATATCATTCCCAGCAGAGAATCTGGAAATACAAATGGCAGAGAAGACAGACCTTTCTGGTAGAGTCAAAAGTCATTAATCAATAAAAAATTAATCTTGTGAACTTCCTATGCCATTCTGAATTAATGGTATCAATTATTGTTAAAAACGACACAAACCAACTCTCCGACAGCGCTGCTTACCATCTAGGTTCAGTAATTCATTTCAGTGGCCAAACAGAACTCAGCCACCATAATCATAGTTATGGGGTTTATTAGGGAAGTTAACAGGCTACAATTCAGGGTCTGAAATGTTCAGGGCACAGTTCTTCCAGTAAAGACAGCCTCACCTCTGCTGTGCCCACAGGGAGACCTCTCTCTGTCCTGTGGCCCCTTGGCCTGGGCTTACAAAACTCTTTTAGGGCTGCCACTAAATGCTCAGAGGACACACCACTCCACTATAAGTCTCAGCCCAAAGGCATTTGGCCCTAGCTCAGTGGGTCAGCAAATGTCGCTAGCCATTAAAGTGCCTAGGAGAATCCCACTCCACAAATGAGCCTCCTGTTTTACTTGCTTTGTGTACCAGGAAGTCCTCTTCTCTGTCCTAAGCTTTCGTCCTTCCTTCTGTAATTGCCACTCCTCTGGCATTCCTCAGGTGTCATAGCAGCTTTCTGTGCCTGGGTTGAAAAGGTTCTAGGTGCAGGAACCTCAGAACATGCCCCACTCCCTGCTCTTCTCTTTTGATAGTCCTGAGATCACTATTCCTGCTTCTGAGATTGTTCATTTTGAACACAGCAGGGATGGGAAAACTGACCAATCACAATTAGCCCTGTTAACAATTACTAACAACTGATTCATATAATCCATCAGTAACTTTCCACACCCTTTCTTACAGACTCATCAGGAAAAAAACATTAGGTGGCAGTTTGCAAAGACTGTGGCTAGAATAGACATTAAATAATCTACTGCACCACATTGCAATTCACTGTCAAGAGCATCATACTTTTAAAAAGCCAAGGACAATTAGATATTATAGGATGTGTCAAATTATATTTGGAAATAGGCAGGATAGATGGGAAAAAAATAGTAATGGTCTTGCCTCTCTGTTCGGACATAGGGAAAGTTGATCTAAGACTTTTGTGAGAGAAAATAAACCTGTGAGAAAGAAAATTTGTTCTTAAAAAGCAGGTAGATAGAAGAGATTGTGGGATTCTACCAAAGCATGGATATGAACCAGTGGCAACACCTTTGATTATCCCTACTCTCATCCTGCTCCAATGTCTATCAGTACCTCCTCTATATTATGCAAAGTGTTAGGCAAATGCAACTTTGAGATCAACTCTCATACCTTTTAAGATACTCCTGTATAGAAATATTAGGAGCTACAACTGCCATGAGTTTCAAGCTAAGCCTTCCTGATTGGCCTCAGACTTATTTAAAAGATGCTCCATGTGTAGTGCCACTCCCTTCAAAGGAATAGCTATAACATGAGACAAACCAAAGGTCAATTTCCCAGATTCCAGCTAACAAATTCATTTCAAGAGGAAAACTTTCACACAGATTAAAATGTTTTCACAGTAGAAACCTTTGAGAACTCTCTGGCCGTCCTGAAAAACTCAGAAGAAACAAAATGTAATAGGACTTTCTTTCTGGGACCCTGCACCTGCTTAACCAACAGTTCACCTCAATTGGAAAAGTAAGTACAGAACAGCTTAGGAAAGAGAACACACCTAACAGAAAAGCTTCCATAACTGCTCTTTGATTCTGACCTCCTAATATTGTCTCTTTTTTGATTGATCAAATAACCATTTGTGCAAGGTGAACTTTATATTTTAAAAACTAAGATATTTTAGACTTCTAAATAAGTTGACCTTGGTTCGAGGGTGCTGTAGGGAAAATACTGCGCCGAAAAATCGGATTGAACTGGAAGGTTGGTGGTTTAAACTCACTAGCTGCTCCTCAAAAATGCTATACAGGGTAGTGATGAGTTGGAACTGACTCAACAGCACTTAACAACAAAGAAGCTGACTGCCGGTTGTAAATGACAGAGTACAATTTGATGGCCATCTTCCTGTCTCACTTACTATTTGAAGTGTCATGTTTTGGTTTCAATCTATGGTTCTCAAGAAGGATAGGAACTCTGTAGTAAATGGAGATGCCTGGGAAACACTAAGAATAAATGACAGTTGGAAAATGTTGTTGTTGTTAAGTGCCGTTGAGTTGCTTCTGACTCATAGAAACCTGGATTGGGTTTCCAGAGAGCAGCTGGTGGATTTGAACTGCTGAACTTGTAGTTCATGGTCCAGTGCTGATCCTACAGTGCCACACCAGGAATTATCATGAATTCCTGTATAGGTCTGGAAATAACATGAAACACAACTGAACTGTGTTATACCACAAATAAATTTGGCTCTTTCATTTTCAAACAAATTCTACCAGTAAAAAAAATGAGTAGTTTTTTGTTCTTTTTAAAGATCAAAACCTCTACATTCTGCTCTGAATGCTCTAATGAGTCAACTTCCACTTGTTTCATAGTTTCTGATTTTTAAAAGAATCTGAAAATATGAATTTTTTCAATTAAAATCTCCCTATTTAAATTGTAGCAGCTTTTTAGAATATTCTATTAAAATACGCTAGTGAAAGTCATATGTGTAAAGGACAAACACAGTTGGCAGGCTTTGTATTTATAACCTCTGGTATAAAGTGTAGTCCAATTTTAGTAATCAGAACTTTGTGACCTAGGCCATCATCATCTTACTTAGATTACTTGGAAAATGATTAACATAATTCTCTGCTTCCCAAACCAGACTTTTAATACACACATTTTTTTTAGTATCTTTTTCTAAAGAATCTTCCTTATTTTCTTGAATATTTTGGTGACTCTCTTTAGGATAGCTTCTAGTTCTTTATGACTTCCTTGAACACTAAGAAATAAATATAAGAAAATTTAATTTGCATATAAAATATTATAAGTTCTAGCTCTGGATTTACCTACCTTTTATTAGACACTGACGTTTGAATTAAATTATATAAATAAATTGAATATAAGCCCTTCTACAGCACTTAACAACAAAAACACACTGGGGCCTTTGAGTCTATCTTTTCATTTTGGAGTTCTAGTGTAGCACTGTAGGATAAGCACTTAACTACTAACCACAAGGTCAGCGGTTCAAAACCACCAGTAGCTCTTTGGAAACGCTATACAGGGTTGTTATGAGTAGGGATCAGTTCAAAGCCACCACCCTCTCCTTAGAAACCCTCAGCAGGGTCACTATGAGTCAGAAATGACTCAATGTCATTTAACAATAACAAAAACCCCTCAAGTGTGAGTAACAGCACTTATTCTTTTTACCAAGGAGCTGCTTGGTGATGCAATGGTTAATGCACTCGGCTGCTATATGAAAGTTTGGCCGGCCAATGGCTCCTGAAGAAAGGTCTGATAATTTGTTTCCAAAAGGTCACAACCATGAAAACCTTATAGAGCAAAATTCTACTCTGAAACAAAACCAGTTGGAATCAACTCAATGGCAATTGGTTTGGTTTTCATTTTTTTATTCCTTTTACCTAATGTGAGGTCATATGATTATTGTTAAATAGTATGAAAAAACACATTGAGTCAGTCCGTCTCATAGTGACCATGCATCGAGTTCCCAGGGAGAAGCTGGTGGGTTTGAACTGCTGACCTTTCAGTTTGTAGTCCAGTTCTTATCCTACAGCACCACATCAGGATTCCAAGGTCATATTGGGGAACTTCAAATGCTCTTGGAAAAATTCCATTATCTTTTTTTTTTTTTCAGTTATTTTTATACTCCCCAGTTTATTCAGAAAACAATCTTTTTTATTATCTATTTAAATTAAATTGAAATTACAGTTATCTCAAAGTACATAGACATTACCTATATTCCCCAATGACTTCAATAATGATGAATGAAAACTTATAAACATATCAAAATATAAGGGTTTTCCCATAGCAGGGCTCTCTTCTTCCAACTTTTTACATCATCCCCGAACTTCCCCTAGTCACCTAACAACAACAACAATATATATATATATATATATATATATATAAAAGCAAGCTCTGGTAGTGCAGAGGTTACAAATTGGACTGTGAACCACAAGGTCAGCAGATGGAAACTGCCAGCTGTTCCATGGGAACAAGATGAGGCTTTCTGCTCCTGTAAAAATTTACAGCCTCAGAAACCCTGAACAGAGTCACTATGAGTCGGAACCAAATCCACAGCACATAACAACAACAACAACATATATATAAAAGAGTTTAAATTTGCAAGATTAAAAAGCATGATGTCTTTTGATACAATTTAAATTTTCAGAGGTAAAGTGGTCCAAATACGATAAAATAAGCCAATTTCCTTATGGAATAAAATAAAAATAAAATATCAAAAGTGCTAAAGTTTAACCTCATAAATTTCTTCCTGTTCTAGTAGCATAGACGCGTGTACTACGAGCATGTGTAAATTAAAATATGTCTACTCTAGACTCGATGGCACTTAACAACAACAACTCTAGACTGTGGAGTCCTGGCGTGGCGCTGTGGGTTAATGCGTGGGACTGCAAAGCCGTTTGAACTCCGAGGTCGGCAGTTCAAGCTCCCCAGTTGCTCCTTGGAAACCCTATACAGGGTCACTATGGGTCAGAACTGACTTGATGGCACTTAAAGGAGCTCTGGTAGCATAGTGTTTACGAATCGGGCTGCGAACCTTAAGGCCGGCAGTTAGAAACTACCAGCCACTCCGCAGGAGAAAGATGAGGCTTTCTGCTCCCGTAAATTATTTACAGCCTCGGAAACCCTGTACAGGATCGCTATGGGCACTTAACAACAATGACAACAACAATTCTAGACTGTGAGCCACTATGGCTGGGAAATAACATTCAAGAAAAAGCCTGGGGGGGCAAAAGGGTGAGAGGTAGTATAGGCTGTTGTTGTTGTTAGGTGTCATCGAGTAGGTACCGACTCATAGCCACCTTATGCACAGTAGAACGAAACACTGCCCAATCCTGGGCCAACCTCACTACTGTTGCCACGCTTGAGTCCATCAATGCTGCCACTTGGCCAATCCACCTTACCAAACATGATATCCTTCTCCACTGACTGGTTCCTCCTGATATGATATCCCAAGTAAGAGAGGCAAAGTTTGGTCATCATGGCCTCCAAGGAGCACTCTGGCTGCTGGACATGATATAGGTTAGCAGAGGACAATTGTCCTTTATTAATGTATCCATGTAACTTCCTGGAGAGGTAGAGTAGGATACTTTACAGTTTCAGTGGTCTCAGATGTTGGCCTAGGCCTTATGTTTTACTTCAGTATTTATTACCTTCAGAATTAAGCATATCAAAGTGACCACAGTCTTGAGATTAGTACTTGCCAAACACTGGAAAATAACTGTGCTACAAAACACACTCAGAATTTTCTATTGTGTTGTTCTGCTATGCTGTTTGAAATGAGGGCAAATTGTGAAGGTCAACTAATTTAAGAATATTTACTATATCCATAAACTGAATCAAAGGCTTTTATTTATTCCTTAGTCATTCACAAGTGATTTCCATTTACAATTATTTTTGTAGTAAGTCAACTAAAGAAATAGTTGCAGCCTTAAGCTATGGAATATTATGCTTTAATATATTCATTGACTGAAAAATATAGAGCATTACCATGAAGGTGCTCATCACAGCTGGCCTTTAACAGTGAATGGATGAAACTTTAGTGTGCATTCTCCAAAAGTGCTTTGTAGCATCTAATGCACTGCTGGTACTCAGTCTCAAAGTCAGAGTCATTCCCATAATAGGGATCTCTAATAATAAGTTGCTTTTGTGGATCACAGCTTCCAATGGGTCAATTTTAGCTTTGCAGTTTTTAACTTGATTACCTTTTCTATTCAAATCTCTTAGATTACTTTCATCCATACATAATAAATTATCAAATGTGGCAAAGTCTTCTTGGGTAATCTGCCGGGCAGTGTGACTTAATAAGTAGGGCTTATCCAAATTCAGCTCCCCAGCTGATCCTTGGAAACCCTATACAGGGTCGCTATGGGTCAGAATCAGCTTGATGGCACTTAACAACAACAACAATCCAAATGGAGCAGCACTTCTGCTACACACAACAGCTGGGCTCCACTGGAGGCTATGTCAAATAAAATGTCTTGTTGCCCAGAGCGTGAGAAGATGTTCTCCAAACTCCACTGTATTTTCCTTAGGTCAAAATTTACAGTTAAGGGAAGATTAGTTTATGAATTCATTTTGACCAATCCCTCTTCATATTATTTCCCTTGAAATCAACTTTCTCAATTTCCTATTTTTGTTGTTAATAGTCTTCTTTCAGTCATCCTGAATTTAACTTATTAAGTTATATTTGATCCTTATTCCCCACCATTTTTTCACTTTAAATACCTTGCTTATTAATAGCTACCTTTAAAAACATACCTATATATCAACAGTAGTTCTAATAATGTGTCTTTCATGAACTTAGTCTTCCAACTGTAAGCATTTCCTACTCTTCTAAACACCTATATAACTTTTTACTTAAAAAAAAAAAAAAAAAGTTTTGTTTAGAATCAGAGTGTAAGTTGAAACAGTAGTTCAGCACATCAGTTTTATAAAGCATTTTAGGCTTAGTGATCCTAGCAGAACACGGGAAAGCAAGAAAATGTGTCACACTTATACCAAATTAAGGCTATTGAGTTATGTTTCTAATGTATGCAACTTTAATGTTCTTTAACACTAATTGCCAAAATAAACTTTATTCCCTGTAACTTAAAATGTTCATATATATATACCATTGCTTTAGCTGCAATAAAATCGATTTTGAAATAAAATAATAATAAAAATTAAAAAAAATAAATCAAAATAATTTATTTTGATTAATACTTGTATTCATGTTTCAAACTAAGTAAAATAATTTGGTGTGGTCTTTTTGTAGAGTCCCTGAAGTTCTTAGAATAGGACTTTGTATGAAACTAGCATTCAAAATAAATTAGATGACTGGATTTTTCTTTATCTCTGTTGTTATGTGTCGTTGAGTTGGTTCCGACCCATACCTACCTGTATAGGAGCAGCTGGTGACCTCGAACCGGCGACCTTGCAGTTCAAGTGGCTTTGCAGTCTGGTGCATCAACCCACAGCGCCACACCACAGCAGTCAAGTGGTATTATCCGTTACTCCCATTGTGCCCTTGAATGTTGGGCCTAACAGTTCAATATCTGAATGCACAGAATGCCTAGGCAATAAAGAGTTGCTGTTGTTAAGTGCCTTTGAGCTGGTTCTGACCCATAACGACCCTGTATAGGGTTTCTGAGGAGCAGCTGGTGAGATTAAACCACCGACCTTGCAGTTCAAACAGTTTTGCACTCTGGCTCATTAACACACAGTGCCACACCAGGACTCCAGGCAATAAAGAGGGAGAGGGGTGGAAAAAGCCTAAGGGATTCTCTCTGCCTTTTGTTCTAAGCAATATATTTAACATGCTGATTGAAATTGAGATTGTGTTCCAACATTAGTTCCTGGGGAACCTTGACACTAACACTTTTTTAGGTAGAGAAATTACCAGTTATTCCTACACATTGCTTCCTGTCATTAGGCTATTTCCGTACTTATGAAAAACATTTTCCATAACAAGGAAACCAAGTTTTGTGTGTGTGTGTGTGTGTGTGTGTGTGTGTGTGTGTTTTAATAGTTGTTTGACCACTTATAGGATACACACTTTCAAAATCTTTATGAAAGTGTATATGAGATTGTGTTTTCTCTTTTCCATATTGCCTCTAAAATTTTAAAGATTCATTTATTTGTTAATGACTTTATTATTTACTACCTGCTATCTTCCAGACAATGGAAGAAATGTAAGGATTCTCTGAAGTCTGTTTACCCTCAAAAAGCTTCACAGTTTACAATCTTCTAAGAGCTGTGGTGCTGTAGGATAAGCGCTGGACTGCAAGGTCAGTTTGAACTGCAAGGTCAGGCAGCTCAATCTTTATTGGCTGCTCCTCAGAAAACAAATACAGACAAACTTGCTATGAGTTAGAACCTACTCAATAGAACTTAACAGCTACAATGCCTCAGTTATGGGCTGAATGTTGTTGCTGTTTTTATTATTATTGTTGTCGTTGGGTGCTTTCTAGAGGGTTCTGACTAATAGCGACTCTATGTACAATAGAATGAAACACTACCCGATCCTGCCCATTGTCACAATTGCTGCTCATGATTGGAGAATTGGAGTCCATTGTTGAAGTTACTGTGTCAATCAGTTTCAATGAGGGTTTTCATCGTGTTTTTCTGGCCCTGCTTTACCAAGTATGATATCCTACTGCAAAGAATGATTCCTTCTGAGAACATATCCAAAGTGCATTAGACAAAGTCTTGCCATCCTTACTTCCAAGGAGCGTTCTAACTATACTTTTTCAAAGCCAGATTTGTTTCTTCTTCTAGATGTCTGTGTGTAATAGTAAGGGTTTTTGTCAATTTGACAGGATTTCCAGAAGTTTAGCAGTTGGGATGTGCTTATTCCCATGGTGATGAAATAATACAAGCATAGTTATCTCTGTGGTGAGTGGCTATGAGTAGCCAACCAATTGAAGGGATGCTTCCTTGGGGGTGTCACCTGCTTACAATCTAATGAAGACATCGTGTGAGGGACTCTTTCTCTCTTCCACTGGAGACCTGGAGCTCTGAAACTATAAGCCATTTCCTTAATAATAAACTTTTCATTATGGGTTAATGCACCAGACTGCAAAGCCATTTGAACTACAAGGTCGGTGGTTCAAGTTCACCAATTGCACCTTGGAAACCCTATACTGGGTCGCTATGGGTCAGAACCGACTCGACGGCACTTAACAACAGCCACACAACAAAGTATATAGGGTAGGGAAACTTTTTTTCTTACAAAATCTATAACATCATACCCTGGATATACAAAATTACCAACTTAAAAATTAGTCTGCTATATCTAGTCAAACAATTAACTAATGTGATGGCTAAAACTGGTTGCCTTGGCAGGGCGAGGCCAAATGATTTTACAGGATCAGCAGTTTGAAACTACCAGCTGTTCCACAGGAGAAAGATGAGACTTTCTGCTCCTGTAGAGATTTATAGCCTTGGAAACCCTATACATGGTCACTATGGGTTGGAACCACCTTGTCAGCACTTAACAACAGCAACATACAGTCCTCCGACCAGAAATTATCCACCTCTCTTATAGACTGGTAGCGTAATGGTTACGAATCGGGCTCTGGTAGCGTAGTGATTATGAATCGGGCTGCTAACCTCGAGGTCAGCAGTTAGAAACTACCAGCTGTTCCGCTGGAGAAAGATAAGGCTTCCTGCTCCCCTAAAGATTGCAGCCTCGGAAACCCTGTGCAGGGTCACTATGAGTTGGAACCGACTCCACCATACTTAACAACAACAACTTATAGACTAAGTCACAATATCTTCACTAAGGGATGGAAGTGAGAGAGGGAGAAGTTTTGTAGATTGTACCCCTGACACTGTAGGAGAGGATGAAACCAAAATGAAACAAGTTTCACAGCAGCAGTGCTGGGCAGGCTAGAGCTGCAAGTAAAGGACCAAACCAGGCAGTAGTCACTAGGGTTGATGTCATCTCATTCCCCATCCCCCGTTGCAATTCAAAGTTCAGGCAGGCAAACCAAGTCTTGCCTGTATTGGATAGAGAGGAGAGTCTCTGCCTTGGTCAATGGAAGAAAGGAAGAACTGTGGGAGTCATGATAGGTGGACCTGGAAGAGACAGGTCAATGAAGAGTGGCACTCAGCTCTACACAGGGGGGACAAGACAGGATGACTTCTTAAGGGGGCTGGAGTTGCTGACTGGCCCACTCACAAGGGGTAGAGAATTACACCATGAGTTTCCATATGGGGTGACACTAAATGTACTGACTCTATGGCTGAGATAGAATGGGAAAAATCACGTGGCAATCAGCCTCTGAAAAACTAGCCAGTGAAATCCTTATTAATCCTAATGAATGCTCTGGCATTGCATGATAAAGTGCTGAAAGATGAGTCATAAAAATATGACTGGGGAAGAGCTGCCTCCTCAAAATAGAGTCCACTTTCATGAAGCAGATAGAATCATGCTTTCAGAATTTTCGTTGCTGATGGGGTACATTTCAAAATGAAAACAATCAGCTGCAAACATCCCCAAAATAATTGGAATATGGAATGTATGAAGTATGCATCTAGGAAAATCAGAATTGTAAAAAACTGAAAAGGAATGATTAAATGTTGATATCTTAGTCATTAGTAACTGAAATAGATTAGTATTGACCATTTGGAGTCAAACAATCATGGTCTATTATGTGATTAATAAAAAACTGAAGAGAAACATTGTTGTTTTCATTGTCAAAAAGAACATACCAAGACCTATCCAGAAGTACAATGCTGTCAGTGATAGGATAATATCGGTGTGGCACTGTGGATTCATGCACCAGACTGCAAAATTGTTTGAACCGCAAGGTCAGCAGTTCAAGCTCACCAGCTGCTCCTCGGAAATCCTATAGAGGGTCGCTATAGGTCGGAACTGACTCAATGGCACTTCACAAAAACAACAACAACAAGCAAAACCAGTTAATATGATTATTATTCAAATTTACATATCTAGCAATAATGCCAAAGATGAAGAAATTGAAGATTTTAAACAAATTCTGCAGTCTAAAATTAATCCTACATGCAATCCAAATTCATTGATAGTATTGGGATGAAAAGATGTAAACACAGAACAAGGATCAGTTAGAAAATATGGCCTTGGTGATATTTTCTTGGCTGGAGATCACATGATAGAATTTTGTAAGCCCAATGACATATTCATTGCAAATAGCTTATTCAAAAACATAAACAATAAGTGTACACATGGACCTGCCAAGATGGAAAATACAAAACTTAAGTCAAGCATCTGTGGACAGAGATGATGGAGAAATTCAATATCATAATTCAGAACAAGGCCAACAACTGATTCACATGCAAATTCAAACGAGCTCATATGCAAGTCCAAGTTATAATGGAAGAAAATGAAAACAACTCTACAAGACCCAAAATATAACCTGAGAATACTCCACCTGAATTTTGAGACCATCTCAAGAACTGATTTGATGCATGGAACATTAATGACTGAAAATCAGAGGATTTATGGGATGACATCAGGTGCATCATACACAAAGAAAGCAACAAGACATTGACAACACCAGAAACAAATAAAAGACAAAAACAGATTGCAAAACTTGCTCTTGAACTTTGAGTAGATAAAGTGAATGGAAGATATAATGAATTTAAAAAGTTGAAAAGATAATTTCAAAGGACAGCTAAGGAGAAAAAGTAAAACATTATAATGAAATGTATAAAGGCCTGGAGTTAGGGGGAAAAACTACTAAGAACACACTCAGCATTTCTCAAGCTGATAGAACTGAAAACAAAACAAAACAAAACAAAAATTCAGTCCTCCAGTACAGTATATAGGAGAATTTTATGGGCCAAATATTGAATGATGCAGGAAGAATTAAAAGATGGGTGAAATACAGTGTCAGTGTACCAAAAAGAATTAGCTGATATTTATTCAACAGTATTGAAGGAAGAACTTGAAGCTTCTGCATTGAAGGAATTGGGGAAAGAAAAAAACAAGACAAAACAAGACTCCAAGCATTGAGGGAAAAGCAATTGAGATGTTTCAACAAATGAATACAATGCTGAAAGCCTCACTTATATATGCCAAGACATTTGCATGACAGCTACCTGGCCAACCAAGCTGAAAGAATCCATATTTATACACATTTCAAAGAAAAGGGATCCAACAGAATGCAGAATTTATCAAATAATATTAATGTCAGACACAAGTAAAATTATGCTGAGTAAACAGTTGTAGCAGTATGTCAACTGAATTAATTAAACTATTGTCATTGAGCCAATTCCGACTCATACTGACCCCATAGGGCAGAATAGAAATAGAACTACTCTATAGGGTTTCCAAAGGAGCTCTGGTGTCATAGTGGTTACAAGTCAGGCTGCTAACCTCAAGGACAGCAGTTTGAAACTACCAGCCATTCCACGGGAGGAAAATGAGGCTTTCTGCTCCAGTAAAGATTTATACCTTCGGAAACCCTAAACAGGGTCACTATGAGTTGGAACTGATTCCACGGCACATTATCACCACTACCACCATAAGGTTTCCAAGATTTTATTTTATTTTTTATGGATGGACTCAGACTGCCACATCTTTCTCCCCTAGATTGATTGGTGGATTTGAACCCCTGAGCTTTTGCAGTTTGGGGCTTAACCACTGCACCACCAGGGATCATTTAGAATTTGTGCTTGGTGGTGTTTGTATGTCATCAAGTTGGTTCTGTATCGTGTTTCTGAGACTATAACTCTTTAGTAGAGCAGAAAGTATCACCTTTCTCCTGTATAGTGACTGGTGGATTCAAACTGCTGACCTTGTGGTTGCAGTCTAATGCATAACCTATTACGCTAACAGAGCTCTCTTGATTTAACTAGTCAGGCATTATTTTCTCTTTGTAGAAGCCATGTTTGACATCTCCCAAAGCATTATGTATTTCCAGGAATCCATGGTACTGTCATTCTTTCCAGATGCTGCCATTCTGACAAATACAGGTCTACAAATGACTACACTGAAATTCCCAGGTTTTCTTCCAACTTCCTCCCAGTGGACACTGTGCACTGGAAACCATTTGTCTTTGCTACCACAAGTAAGTTTAGGCTGACAGTTTGCAAATTCTAGCCAAATGTTTCACCTTTGAATTCCATGGTCTCTAATGCCTCATTTTTTATCTAGCCTATCAATTAAATCAATAATATGCTCTTTATTTGCCCAATACAACTTTGTTTTCTTGGCATCTTGATTTGTGCATTCCTTAGTTTCTTAATGGTGATCTTATCCACATAACCACACAACCCCCACAATCACTGTCCATACCTCATTTTCCAGTCTATGTTGTCAAGGAACTATAGTTGAGTTCTTTTTGTGCATGACACCCATGTTTTCTTAGCTTTCTAATAATGTCATTGTAGAAGACCTTAAGCTTCCTGTGTTTTAACTCCTCTCAAGTGTTTATTATTTCGTTTTATCAGCCATTAAAAATAATTGAAGATAGAAAATTGTGACATAATATGGGATTTGGATATATAATTCTTCGACACTCATCTCTCAGTTTTTCCTACTGTGGTGGCTTGGGTGTTGCTGTGCTGCTGAAAGCCATACTTTCAGTATTTTAAATACCAGTAGGCTCTCCTAGGGTGGACTAGTTTCATCAGAGCTTCCAGACTAGACAGAATAGAAAGAAGGAGAGGCAGACTCACTTTTGAATGGTTAGCCACTGAAAGTCTTATGAATAACAGTCGAACATTGTCAGATATACTTCTGGAATATTGAGCCCTCATTATATCAAATTATGATTGAGGAAGAACTGCCTCTTCAAAGTGAATTTGATCATAATGACATGAATGGGGCAAAGCTTTTACGACCTTCATTTGCTTATGGGGTACAACTCAAAATGAAAAGAAGCAGCTATAATTATGCATTGATAATTGGAACATGGAATGTACAAAGTATGAATCAAAGAAAATTGAAAGTTTTCAAAAAATAAATAAAGGTCTATCTCCTAGACATTAGTGAACTGAAATGGACAGGTCATTTTGAATCAGATAATCAATCACATGCCACGAATAACAAATTAAGAGAAATGACACATCATATTCAATGTCAAAAAGAGCATTTAAAGGTGTATCTTGAAGTACAATGCTGCATGTGACAGAATAATATCCACATACCTACAAGAAAGGCCAGTTAATACAGCTATTGTTCAAATGTATGCACCTACCACTAAAGCCAGTGATGATGAAACTAAAGAAATCTACCAACATCTTCAGACTTCAATTGATCAAACATACAATCAAAATGCGTTGATAATTACTGATGATTGGAATGTGCAAGTTAGAAATAAAGTCAAAGAATAAGTATTTGGAAAATATGGCCTTGTCAATAAAAATGATCACATGATAGAATTTTAGAAGACCAATGACTTATTCATTGCAAATAACTTTAATTCAAAAAATATAAAAGGTGACTATACACATAGACTTCATCCAATGGAATACACAGAAATCAAATTGACTATATCTATGGGAAGAGACAATAGTGGTGGTGGTGGTGGTTATGTGCCATGGAGTTGGTTCCAACTCATAGCAACCCTATACAGGGTTTCTGAAGCTATAAATCTTTATGAGAGCAGAAAGCCTCATCTTTCTCCTGTGGAACAGCTGGTAGTTTCGAGCTGCTGAACCTGAGGTTCGCAGCCTGATTCATAACCAGTATGCTACCAGAGCTTCTTGAGAAGAGACAATAAACAAGTTCAATATCATCAGTCAAAACAAGGTCAGGGTCCAACTGAAGAACAGACTCAGTTTCTCAGATGCAAGATCAGACTGAGGTGGAAGAAAATTAAAGTAACTCCAGGAGAGTCAAAATATGGCCCTGAGTATTTCTTACCTGAATGTAGAGACCACTCCAAGAACAGATTTGATGCACCCAGCCCTAATAAGGGAAAATCAGAGTCATTGTGGGATGACAATCAAGAACATCAGTCATGAAAAGATCAATAAAAACATTGGGGAAAAAAGATACCAAAATGGATGTTAGAAGAGACTCTGAAACTTGTTCTTAAACATAAGGAAACTAAAGCAACTGAAAGAAATGAAGAAGTGAAAAAAAGCTGAGCAGAAAATTTCAAAGGGTAATTCAAGAAGACAAAGTCACATATTATAATGAAGTGTGCAAAGACCTGGAATTAAAAAATCAAAATGGAAGAACACACTCAGCATTTCTCAAACTGAAAGAACTGAAGAAAAATCTCAAGCATCAGTTGCAATATGAAGGAATCTATGGTCAAAATATTGGATGATGCTGGAAACATCGAAATAAGATAGAAGGAATACATAGAATAGCTGTACATGGATGTTCAAGTATTTCAAGAGGGACCATGTAATTAAGAACTGATGATATTGAGGGAAGAGGTTCAAGTTGCACTTAAGGCATTGGCACAATATAAGGTTTCAGGAATTGATGGAATACAAATTGAAATCTTTCAACAAATTGATGCAACATTGATCTATTTTTGCACCCATTTGAAAGAAGGGTGACCCAATGAAATGTGGAAATCATTGAACAATATCATTAATATTACATGCAAGTAAAATACCTCTTTAAAATATTAAAGAGCAAAGATGTTACTCTGAGACCAATTGCTTTATATATATGCATGTTGGATAATGAAAAAGAAAGACCATAGAAGAATCGATATATTTGAATTATGGTGTTGGCAAAGAATATTGAAAGTACCATGAACTTCCAGAACAAACATATCTGTCTTGAAAGAAGTGCAGTCAGGATGCTGAGAAGTAAGGGTGACAAAACTTCATCTCTCATTTTTGGCCACATTGCTAGGAAGGACCAGTTCCTATAGAAGGGCATCATGCTTGGTAAACTGGAAGATCAGCAAAAAAGAGAAAGAATCGCAGTGAGATGAGATGGATTGGCGTGCAGTAGCAACAATGGGCTCAAGCGTAACGGAACTGTGACACTTGCATAGGACCACACAGTATTTTGTTAGGTTGTGCTGTAGCTATGAGTTGGAACAGCATCTAACAACATACATATTCTGATATATCTATGAAATCAAACTAACGAGTTGGCCCTTAATTTTTTATTTTTAATCCTGAAGATGTTAAGTGCCATCAAGTTGGTTCCAACTCATAGCGATCCTGTATAGGGTTTCCAAGGAGCAGCTGGTGTGTTTGAACCACCGACCTTGTGATTCAAACTGACCTTTCAGTCCAGTGTTTTATCCCATAGCACCATACCAGGACTCCAAATTCTTAAGATACCAAATAAATAATTAAACTGTCTCTCATCTGTTACAGTAATTCCATTTCTAGAAATATATCTTAAAGAAATAATTTTATAAATGCACTAACATATCTGGAAGCATATTCATCCTAGTATGTTTGCTAACCACAGAAAACAATTGAAAATAACCTATATATAATGAAATGGTATATTTAACAACTAGATCATTATACATCCAGATAATGTAATACTATGCAGCTCTGGTAGCTTAGTGGTTATGAATCAGGCTGCTAATCTCAAGGTCAGCAATTCGAAACTACCAGCTGTTCCTTGGGTTAAAGATGAGACTTTCTGCTCCCATAAAGATTTACAGCCTCGGAAACCCTGTACTGGGTCGCTATGAATTGGAACTGACTCTATGGCACATAATAACAACAACAATCATAATTACAACTTTTATTGCACATTTTGAAAAGCTGTTCATGTATAATGAGGGAAAGAACCCACAGTATATTTAGAACTTAATTTTGTAATCTTAATTTTGTGATAAATTATAATTATTATTTTTGCATGATTCTACTTGTTGTTGTGTGCCATAGAGTTGGTTCTGACTCATAGCGACCCTGTACAGGGTTTCCGAGGCTGCAAATCTTTACGGGAGCAGAAAGCCTCATCTTTATCCCAAGGAACAGCTGGTAGTTTCGAACTGCTTACCTTGAGGTTGGCAGCCCGATTCGTAACCACTATGCTACCAGAACTCCTACTGGAGTGATAAATTCCTAGTGTGGCGCTGTGGGATCAGCACTGGACTGCAAAGCACAAGGTTGGCAGTTCAAACCCATTAGCTGCTCCTTGGAAACCCTACACAGGGTCACTATGAGTCGGAACCTACTAGCAGTCACTTAACAACAACAACTGGAGGGATGGACTTTTGGTGTGGTGCTGTAGGAATAGCACTGGACTTTGAATTGCAAGGCCAGCAGTTCAAACTCACAAGCTGGTCCTTGGAAATGCTATACAGGGTCACTGTGAATCCGAACTGACATGATAGCTCTTAACAACAACAATAATATTGGAGTAATAGAATTTTGTTGTGGTTGTTAAATGCCATCAAATTCATTTCAACTCACAACAACCCTGTATGGAGTTTCCAAGGAGCGGCTGGTGAATTTGAACCACCAACCTTTGGGTTCAAACAGACCTTGCAGTTCAGTGCACTATGCTTCAGCAACACACTAAGACTCCAATAGAATTTTAGGTGATTTCAATTTTCACTAGGTTTTGTTTCTGAAAAACAGAACACATTTGAAATTTAGGATATGTGATCTCTTTATTTGGGAATAACTTGTTCTGGGCTTGAAATTGGTCAAAAATTTCAGAATAAAATATTAATAATATAAACATTTTTGTGCTTGTTTTCATGACATGCTGCACTAAATAAAATACAATCTTCCATTGCTTCCTGTGAGCTACCAATTCTTGTCTAGTTAGAGATGTATACTAAGAGTATGTTGTATGCATGTTAAAATTGTTGCTCTGTAGTAGATTCTGACTCATTAGCAAGCTGTATGACAGAGTAGAACTGCCCAACGAAGCATAGGATCAGGTGTTCTATCATTCTGTGGTTTGTAGGGTCCCTATAAGTTGGAACCAACTCAACAGCACCTTTAACAATCTTTATAAAATTGTAGATTTCTTAACCATTGTGTCACTTAAGACTGAATCCACTGCCTTGATTCCACTCCAACTCATAGCAACACTATAGGACATAGTGCAACTGCTCCTTAGGGTTTCTGAGATTGTAAATCTTTACAGGAGCAGATAGCTTCATCCTTCTCACCTGGAGTGGCTAGTAGGTTTGAACTACTGTCCTTGTAGTTAGCAGCCCGACACCTAACCCATTGCACAACCAGGGATGTTTATTTCACAAACTGTAGTAACACCACAATGACTGAATCAAATATGGCAACTCCAAATTAATTAAAGCAGATAATATAGTGTGACCAGTTTAATCAATATAATTTTCTGATTTTCTGTTCATAGATTTATTTGAAAACTTCATGCTTTTGTTCTTTTTGTATTTTTTAATAGAAAATTTAGTTTTATTTCCCCTGCTACACTCATTTATTTGTAATAATTCCTGTCTCCTTTACCTGCCTTCCCAATGCAGTACACAAAAACATCAGGAAAGGATAGTTAATACACAAGTAGGCATTGAAACCTATTTCTCTTTTCTAGATGACATGCATTCTGACATTTTCACACTTTATTACTGGTATTGGGTGCTGTATGCATTTGTGTCCCTTTGATTTGGCAGGAGAAGGTGACTTCTTCTGATAGCTAATGGCCTTTTGTCCTTCACTCTCTGAGAACTTTTGTTATAAAATATGAAACTCAATATCATGCGAGCAACACATTTTGCATTTTAATTTGCCAAGAAGATAAATGACCTATTCTCATGTTTCCAGAATCCCCAGGATTACAGGGCATACCCCATTTGCTCCTTGGATGCTCTGCTCTGGAGCCCCATCTGGTTTTCTTTTCTAAACACGTTCCCATGAGATCTTCTTTAATTTGAATTGTATTAAATTCATCAAACTTCTTAATGAGCCTTGGGCATTGTTCAACATGTGCGGTGGCCTCTCCTGGATGGTAGCAGAGGGGAATCTTAACTGCCTTCATTCAGTGTATGTACTTCTGGGCGTTCCCATCAAGTCTAAGCACTGGTTCACATTATGTGAATGTCATAAATAACTTGGTTGAAAGGGTCAATGTTTTCTTATCTTGAAAAGAGTCAAAGGGCAGTTTGCATTTATCTAGGAAATGCACCTCACAGATGCTAGTCTTAAAAGCTCCTCAGGGGATGGGTGGGGAAATACTATTATCCTTACATAATTCTAAAACCTGGGGGGTAGTGAACCAAGTGCACAAATTCTTCCCTTTCCTCTTAATCAAGGCCACAGTAAAAAAGAAAAGAAAACACCACTGTTAATTACATTTTCCCTTACAATTCATAGCTTCTTCTCAATAATATATACTTTCCTTGTCATGTCTTGGCTTATTTCCTTTAGGATGTCTTTTATTTTGTGTACAAAGGGGGGGAGTAGGAGGTTTATTCCAACAGGATCCTTGAAATAACTTCAAGTATACCTCCCTAAATCAGAAGAGAAGCAGCCAAAAAATTTTTTTCTTCTGTGATGAACTGATATTTGACTTATGAATTTAATGTAAACAAAGTTTCTAGTTTGGCTTTTTTAAAATTGTAACTGCATTTTAAGGACCCCCTACACAGTCTCCAGCTGTCTGGATGTGTTCCTGGATGACAATCAGAGATGAAGTTTGTGTTATCTCCCTACTGAATTTTCATTCCACCACCCAATGTTAGTTCATGCTATCTGCTCCCAGCCAAATTCTACTTCCTTTAGACTATTACCCATATCCATTCAATTATATGGACAATCTGGGAAAATCCATTTCTAAATATAAAAGACATAGAGTTTCACCAGTTCACTTTATAGAAATGTCAAAAACCTACAAAATTATTTTTGAAGCAAGTATCTGTAAAGTTAGTTCCACTTTATTGTTGACTTGTGTGATTTAATTCAAAACAAAATTCAAGCTCACTGACACTGAGTCAGTTCTGATTATCCATAACAACCCTAGATAGGGCTTTAAATCTTTATAGGAGCAGACAGTCTCATCTTTCTCTCAAGGAGTGGCTGATGATTTTTAATCATTGACTTTTCATTTAGAAATTCAATGCTTACCCTGCAGTGCCACCCGGGTTCCTTGTGAATTAGAATCATGGTTCTTAAAATCAACTTGGTTGAGTGCATTTTATATGCAATAAAATATACTTTTTATGATTTTCACACATATGTACATCCATGTCATCACCAATTCAATCACGCTATAGAACATTTTCATCACCCTTGGTGTGGCACTGGGGTTAAAGTGCTAGACTTTGAAGTTGGTTTGAATTGCAAAGTTGGTGACTCAAGGGCACTTAACAACAACAACAACAAATTTCTGTCAAAGGAGCTCTGGTAGCGTAATGGTCACGAGTTGGGCTGCTAACCTCAAGGTCAGAAGTTCAAAACTACCAGATGTTCCATGAGAGAAAGATAAGGCTTTCTGCTCCCATAAAGATTTACAGCCTCAGAAACGCTATACAAGGTTGCTATGAGTTGGAACTGACTTCCATGGCACATAACCATCCAGCCAATTGTTGTCAAGACAATTTTAACACATAACCAATGACATATGTGTCAGTATATAACTGTGCTCCATAGGATTTTCAGTGACTGATTTTTTTAAGAAATAAATCATCAGATCTTTCTTCTGAGGTGCCTCTGGGTGGGCATGAACTTCCAACCTTTTGGTTAGCTGTTTGGTATATTAATTGCTTGCATCACCCAAAGACGACTTCTAGATGGTTGTTGTTAAGTACCGTGGAGTAGGTTCCGACTCATAACAACCCTCTAACAGGGTTTCTGAGGCTGAAATTTGTACTGGGAGCAGAAAGCCTCATCTTTCTCCCGCAGAACAGCTGATAGCTTCAAACTGCTGACCTTGAGGTTAGCAGCCCGATTCGTAACCACTATGCTACCAGAGTTCCTTATCTAGATGACACAGATTAGCAAAATACTTAAGGTTGGAATAAGCTTGGACGTTGTTGTTGTTAAGTGCCATTGAGTTGGTTCTGACTCATATCGACCCCGTTTAGGGTTTCCAAGGAGCAACCAGTGTGTTTAAACCACCAACCTTGCAGTTCAAATGAATCTTGGAGTCCAGTTATCCTGCAACACCACACCAGGAATAATCTGAGAGAAAGCAGGTGCAGTTGTAGTGTATTTAAGAAATGCGGAAGTAGTATGTGAAAAAGATAAGAGAGAATGGAGCCTGGTCATGCATCACCTTTTAGTTTACAGAGAAGGCGTTTGTTTTCTATACTTTGTCCAACGTAAAGAAATCATTGTCTCTTATATGTAATGTTATGATCTGATTTCATCTGACTTTCTTCCATCTCTGTCCAATCCTATTGTTCCACTAATCCTAGATTCCCTACTTCAAATATCCCTGATTTCATCCATAGCTAGATGAAACCTTTGTTATTACCCACTGTAGGATCAGCACCGAACTGCAAACTACAAGGTCAGCAGTTCAAACCCACCAACTACTCCTTGAAAACCCTATACTTAACAACAACTCAACTTTAAGCTACCTCTTCCATTATACTTTTTTAGCATGTAAGTGATGTAAGGGAAGATATCCTTTCTTATTTTGTTAGTCTCATTAAGGTTTATTTTAGTTAGCTAGTGCTGTTATAACAGAAATTCTGTTAGTTTAGAAGGTTGTTGTTAAGTGTTTTGAGTTGATTCTGACTCATAGCAACAATCGAGAGAGTTAGAAGTCCAGTACTTAGTCCAAATTCTAGGGAAAAGCTTTCTCCCTGCTGGCTCACAGGAAGAAGGTCCATGTCTCCTTTCAGCGTCTATAAGTGTGGCATTCAATGGATCTTTCCATCAATCTACCCCTGGATCTAGGAAGTTCCCAGTAAAAGGACCCAGGCTTAAAGGGCACATTCCACTCCTGGCTTTTCATTTGTGGTAGTAGAAGATACCTTCTTTCTGCTAGCTTCTCTCTTAGTTTGTATCTTATAAAATAAAAGGTGATATAATTAACACCCAAAAAAACTCTGCTGGTATTGCATCAGGGTTGTGACAGGATTAAATTGCCACAAGAACAAACAAGTCTATCTTGAAAGAAATACAGCCAGAATGTTCTTTAGAATCCTAAACAGGGTTTTTATGAGGTGGAACCCACTCTACAACACTTAACAACCAAAACAACAATGTTCTTACTCATTCTTCTAGGGTAGCAAGGATTGTCCTAGAGAATTTAGTTGGAAAACCTTACTCTACCTACACTAAAATTCTGATCTTATTCCAATTAAACATCTTTTTTCCCCAAAAAAACTCAAAGAACATTGAAAAGGAATGCATTTGAGTCCCTAGAACATGCCCAAACTGCTATTTTGAGGTGATGTAAATTGAAGAGTGCAGAATTCTTCTGGGAAGGGCTTCTTGTTTTTGTGAAGTGCTGTACAGTCAGTTATGACTCCTAGTGACCATGTATAGGGTTTCCAAGGAGTGGTTGGTGAGTTTGAACCACCAATTTTCAATTAGCAGTCCAGTGCTTATCCAACAGCACCACATCAGGACTCCTGTAAAGAATCAGATAGATGGAAACATTACCTTCAGAAGTGTTGTTGTTGTTAAGAGTTATCAAGTCCTTTCTGACTCTTAGGACTCTTGTAAACAGTTTCTAAGGAATGGCTGGTGAGTTAGAACCCTGCAGTTCACAGGGTTCATAAAGACTTGGGGTCAAGTGTTTATCCTACAACACTGTACCAGGACTCCTTCAGAAGTCTTCAGAACTTAGATTTACTATGTCAAGGAAAAACTTGCTTCGTATTTTGATATTTATACCTATCAAACGGGTCTATGATTTTGTAGCAGTACTTTTTGACTTAACTTTGTATGATCCAGGGAAGCTTCCTTTGCAGATAATGTAATAAAGAAACCTAAAAGGTCTGAAAACATAAAATCCCACTTCAAATTGTTTAACTAACATATCCCTGACCTATTGAATTATGGCAACACTGTTAAAGAAAAGCCACTTTTAACACTTTGGTAGAGTATTCAATTCCTTAAGAACTCCAAGTTAAAAAAGACTGCTTTATATTGTAATTATATACTGAAAGGATAATAGACATTTATTTAACAGTTAATTTTATTTTGCGCCCTTTTACTATAAGACTCTATTAAATTGTGCCACCAATTCCTCATCTCATGAGGCTACAGCTAGAGTGGCCATATGTGTCCTCTTTCATGCTCAAAATGTTCCTGTTTTGATGATCAATTGTATGTACATCTAATTATGGTAAAATTATAACCATATAGTAACACTGGCTATGACATTGCAATGGTACAATTATTCTATGATATAGGTCTGTCCTCATTTACTGCTATTTAAATAGTTATACAAGTAGTTAATATAAAACATAGTAGAGAACACTGGCTAAATCAATGCCATCTGGCCTATAATCCATACACTGCATTATCAACCATGATATAGTACACTGTATTTAACTTAATAGCAATCAGCTACAATATTTGCCACTTGCAGTTACAGAAATATTCCCAGATAATTAAATTAACCTGTCCAGAGTCACTTAAGTAGTAATAGCACTCAACCTGAAATGCTGATCTTTACTGTGCCAGGAACAATTATATTCTCCTAATATACTATTTGTCTTAACATTAGGACTTGATTTCTACAAGAAAACAATATAAACAGTTTAGCCATATGGACAGGAAAAGGAAAGTGAGCTGATTATTATTTAATTCCGGCTATGTATTGCTCATGGAGATAGGCATTTCAGAGAATATCTCCTTTAATTATCCAACAATCCCAAGGGAAACTATTAAATTATTTTTTTAGGATTTACACTGAGTCTCAGAAATATGTCAATATGCTTGATCAAATCACAGTTTCACACAGAGGTGGGACTTGACTCAGCTGTATCTCGTTTTAACACCCATGTCTTTGCACCAAGCTATGCCACTTTGAGAATGAAAAAGTTGTCATAAGCTCCTTTGAAAGATTCGAAAAGTACATAATATCCTTATTCTACAGGAAACTTCAACCTGGGATTAATAGAAAATTGGTACAACAGCAGGGAGGGAGGCAGAGATCTCTGTCCACTTCCTCAGCGTATTTGAAAGAGAACATGGTTGTCAAGTTTCCTAGAATTAATGACACCTTTTGATGGAAGCCTAAGGAGGTCTCAGCCTCAGAATCCCCAGCCACAGAACAGGAAATGGAGCTGTTTCCAAGAGAAATGAAGTTGTCATCTCTGGGGAGAAACAAAAAGGAGCATTTGAATAGGCAATTGATCAATAGGAAGACTGCAAGGTGATAAAAGAACCGAAAGTCACAAAAGTCCTTGGTATACCAGATTTAATAAAAAAATATTTCGTCTCCAGCTAGGCTTTATGTAATACATTCCTTCACATATGTTTCTAAATTCTACCTTCAACAATTCAGGTGTTTCCATCCAGAACCAATCTCTTTTTTCACCAAAGATAAAATAAGCCCTTTGGACTACTTGTTTAATTGACCATAAGTATGTTTATTTATTTTAACCAGAGTGCTAGCTGTACTTCATTGATCAAAACAGATTATCCTATGGCTTCGGATGTGTGGTTCTTCGCTATTCCCAGAATAAGTTATGAAACAAGCTAAGAAGAGGTACTTATCAAAGATTCCTTTTTTCAGTGAAGTCACTATTTGGCAAAAATCTCAATGATCTTAGTAAAATACTAAGTGGTCCAAAATGACATATGTCAATATATTTTAAAACTTTAAAGGAAAAAAATATTTATAAACTATGCCTTAGACTGATTTACAAAATGTATTTCCTATAACTAGATTGTTGTTTTTGGAGAGTGCCATCGAGTCAGTTCTGACCCATAGCAACTCTGCATAGGGTTTCCAAGGAGTAACTGGTGAGCTTGAACTATTGACCTTGCAATTCAAACTGCCCTTGCAGTCCAGCGCATTAACCTACAGTGCCACACCAGGACTCCAAAATTAAATTAGACATTCACAAACAAGTACTGGGTTTTATAAAGGCAGTAAAGCAATCACAAATGCATTACATGATCCATAACATGAGTGTATCTTTGTAGCATTGGAATTCTGGAGCTTAGTATAATTTTAAATGTTTCTCAACCAATTATTTCTTTAGTTATGCATGTAGCTACTGTAATCAAAAGTATCTCTGGTTGCATAGTGGTTACAAATCAGGCTGCGAATCTTAAGATCAGCAGTTTGAAACTACCAGCTGTTCCACAGGAGAAAGATGAGGCTATCTGCGCCTGTAAAGATTTACAGCCTCAGAAAGCACTGGATCACAAGATTGGTTTGAACCACAATTTCAGCAGTTCAAACCAAGCAGCTGCTCCTTGGAAACACTACACAGTGTTGCTAGGAGTTGGAACAAACTCGATGGCACTTAACAACAACAACATAATGTATCATTAGGTGGCATAACTTATAGTAATTATTATAAAGTGACTTTGAGTTCAAAGCAGTATCAGAATTATTACTGCACTAGTGCTTTCACATTTAGAACATAGTAGCCCTGGCACTAAATTAGGTATTTTTGTGAAGAAATTGTCTTTGCTTATGTTGAAGCAGATTTGCAGTATGAAATGATTATGGTAAAACTCCCCCCTTTTTTTTTTTTTTTTGCTCCTCAGTATTTTTAGAATCAACATTCGCTTAGCATTTTCTATATAGGTTTTCAGCACTATTTAAAGACAGCTATTTTAAAAAAAATTTGTGAATGAAGAACTTTAAATCACATCACAGATAATTTAAAATATCACAGACATTTTTCTATTTCTCTGAGTTCTATTGGAATGATGTTTGTTTAAAAGCCCCAGAGATATTCAGCAAAGCATAAGATTCCTTTGACTCTGGAGATTCACCATGAAATATACCGAAACTGTGTAAAAGTCATCGCTTGTGGTTTTTTATTTTTTAAAAAAAGGTAGCAGAATCATTTGCCTTTGTGAATTAAGAGAAGATGTCCACAATTTGCATGCATTAATTCTATTCACCATTCTTTTGGAAATACTGTCTAAAGAAAGGAAAGAATAATAAGATCTCTCATTAAATACTTGATCAACATCTATCTAGGAGTCCTGGTGTGTCACTGTAGGATAAGCACTGGACTGCAAAGTCAATTTTGAACCACAAGGTTGATGATTCCAACTCACCAGTCACTCCTCAGAAACCTCATAGAGAGTCACTGTGAGTTGGAACTGACTCGACGGCACATAGCAACAACAAGTGATACTTAGGAGTCCTGGTATGATGCTGTAGAATATGCACTGGCCTACTAACTGCAAGGTCTGTGGTTCAGACCCACCAACTACTACTCAGAGTATTGTTTCTGAGGAGTGGTTTGTGAGTTTGAACCATAGACCTTGCAGTTCAAACCAAACTTGTGGCCCGGTTCTTATTCTATACCAGGAGATAATAAATCTACTAAGTGTTCTTGTATATATAAACATGTGCATTGGGATTATAACAGATGTTTTTGGGCAAATATACATTGGCATATCATAGCTATGATTCTTATAAGCATTCTAAAGGATTCAACTAAATAGTAATAATTTAAAGTAGCTAAGAATTTTTTTTTTAAATAGAGCTTAGTATAATTTTAAATGTTTCTCAACCAATTATTTCTTTAGTTATGCATGTATCTACTGTAATCAAAAGTATCTCTGGTTGCACAGTGGTTACAAATCAGGCTGCGAACCTTAAGATCAGCAGTTTGAAACTACCAACTGTTCCACAGGAGAAAGATGAGGCTTTCTGCTCCCGTTAAGATTTACAGCCTCGGAAACCCTGTACAGGGTTGCTGTGAGTCGGAACCGACTCCACGGCACATAACAACAACAACTGTAATTAAAGGAGCCATTATAGCATAGTGGATTACACTTGGGCTGCTAACTGCAAAGTCAGCAGTTCAAATCCACTAGCCACTTCTGAAAGACAGTTGAAGCTTCCTGCTCCTGAAAAGATTTACCCTCTACAGAGTCACTGTGAGTGGGAACAGACTCAATGGTATACAAGCACCATAACTAGCACCACTACTTGTAATCAAAGAAAGCCATTCTGTCTACTATTCCTCGACACGTTTTAGCCTTTTTCTTATTTATAATTAGAGCTTGCTGTTCTTGTTGTTGTTAGTTGTAAAAATAGCTTTTCTTTTAATTGCATGGCATTCTACTGGTGGCATTTTGCAGAGCTCACATACTATAGATCAAAATGTGGAGATGTTAGAGATTTATTTCCTAAAAGGAAAAACTCACAAAATCATATTTAAGAAATCACTTTGGATTTTGCATTTCTACTTGTCCAAATGCCATTCAGTGAATTTCATATAAAAAAATAAACAGAAACTTTTGTTTTTCTTTTGGTTAACATGTCAACTTTGAATATGCAAACATAAAATTCTTATCTTTAATGACAGCAATACTGTAGTTCTCAAGACTTACAAATCCCTAAGGAGATAATGTCTCACGTATAAACTCTTACTTAATTTTTCATTGCTATTTACATTTATTTACTTAGTTCCCCTAGATATGTTGAAAAGAAAAATAACAACTGACTTTTTGTAAATATAAATGTCCTTGTTATGATGTCCTCCTTGTTCTCCTGAGTATAAAGTAGAATTGATTAAAGGCCAGAATAATGAGTAATGGTGTTTATTTTGAAGCTACCTCTACAAACAAAGCTTCCCATTTCTCATTTTTATGCTTCTTCTTTTTGGAGATAATTGCTCTCTTGAAAAAGTATTAATTAAAGAGTGTTTACTCAACTGAGATGAAAACTTTCTTTAATAATGATTTCTTTCATAAAGCATAGATCAGATCTATGCTCATATTTTGAATATAGAAGTGGTCTTAGTGATAAAAGTTATACTTAGTAAATGTGGAATGTGTGCTTCATACTTAAAGCATTTTTAAAAACAATAACTATGCCAATGAACTTTAAGATGATGAAGTTTAATGGGCCCTGGCATCTGAAGAGATCTCACTATTTGGATCCAAACATGAATTTGCAACCAGAAGGCTGAGTGGACTCAGCACAAATCAGCCAAGAGAGCTGTAGCTCTGCTGGGAAAGGCATATGTGTTAGTCATAAGAGCCCCTGGTTGGTGGAAGTGATTGAAGAATTGAGAAGTTTGGCTCTACTAAAGTGTGACTGGGTGCTAGACAGGATTCCACTAAGAAACTTGCATTGAGATTATAGTGGTTTGTAAAGAAGGCCAAAAAAAGCATAGTTGGTTTTCTAGAAGCAGACTGAGGCATGAATAATGAAATCATTAGACATTATACAGGATTCTAAACTATGAGGAATTATCTAATAAAAAGTGTTGTCTTTAGTCTTTGGACTTGCCTTTTTAATTTTCCTTTTCCCTATGATGGTCAGTGGTTGACTAGGTTCAGTTATTTGGATTCTCTGGCACTTGTGTCATCTGACCTGGGAATTCTAATTAGTTATTTTTGTAAAATGGTTACTGTCTTAAAGCAGTTCATTTATAATGGCAGAAGACCAGGACTAGTTCCAGAGTTTGAGTCCCTAAAATAATTGCAATATTTTTTTTCTCTTCATGCCGTAACAATAAAACTAGTAGGTAGTATCAAAAGGAATTACAGAGTCTCTAACATTATTAGTCTTGGCTTTGTTACTAACAAGAAAAATAAATTATTTGAAAAGACATTGGAAAGTTAGCTTTTATCTGGAAGGATCAGGTAAAATTTTGTTTCTTTCAATTTCTTATATTACATTTAATAATAAGGTTGGTAGTTTGAACCCACCCAGAGATATCTTGGAAGAAAAATTGAAGGTCTCCTACTAAAAGATCACAGTCGTGAAAACTCTATGAAGCAGTTCCTGTCTGGCACACATGAGTCAGAACTGACTCAACAGCAACTGGTTTTTGCTGGTAAATTTCATTTAGCTTTTGAACAACACTCTGATTTCACAGAGTTGTTGTGAAAATACTGCTAGCATTTGAGTCTACACCCATGAGACATAAATGGTCACCAGGAGGTGGAACTTACAGTGAATGAAGAATGATATTCTTTGGGGAAGGGACAATTAACTTACACAAAATACCACCAGCAGAGTCAATACAAATACAAGGCAGTCAAATCCCCAAACAGTGATCAGATCTAAGAGAAGTAGATCATGCAAAAACATCTTAAGCATTTAAAATTATTTGAAATATTCATACATCTTTATAACCATAAAAAGATTTAATATATTTAGAATTCAATATTAAAGAGGAAATTATTGTCAAATAATATTTGGACTATCTAATAAAATCAAGAAAAGAAGGGAATCAATGTAAATAAACTGAAATCAATTATTTACAGG